>NW_010293360.1:38765-93323 GCF_000700745.2 Antrostomus carolinensis
GTGCTCACCTAACCAGGTGGGTAACAAGGTTCCTTTTGCATTTCTTGTTTATGAACTGCTCATTATTGATTATTTTCTTCTTGTTGTTGAAAACAAACATTTTTATTTGTTTTCATTTGAAAAATAGCAGAATAAGTTCCTCCTTCAGAAGCTGCAAGCCACTAAACAAATATATCCTTAGCTATGGAAGATTTTTGCTTCCTTTTTACCAGTCCTCCAGCAGAACTGGAGGGGTGTGCCTCTTGAGGCTGTCAGCCTGTGAACTGTTTGCAGGAGCATCTGTCAGTTACTGTGTGTGTGCAGCCTGTACTGTAGTGGGACTCAGGCTAATTTAAAACCTTAAGCCCTATGTGTCTTTACCAGGATATTTTTTCAAAGGTACCAATCAGTATTGTGGCTTTTCTGAATACTGAACTGTGACAAGAAATCTCACGTACAAAATGAGAGTCCAGGTGGTGGCGAATGACGCTGGTGCTAAATGCCACCAAGAGATAGTGCTGTTCACTCTTGGCTTTCTACAAACTGGTCATGACAGAAAATAAAAAAGAAAATCCCATGTCATCATCAAGAGATTTGCTGAGGAGCATGTGAAGATTTATCTTGGCCTTCTCTTGACTTTGTAGAGTTTAAGTGGAATTTTTGATGTAGGATATTGTAATCAGCTAGGAGCTGCAAAAACCAGTATTCTTCATATGGGGTCTGCAGTACTTGCTCCCCATTCTTGTTCTTTATCCTCAGGATTCTTTTGGTTTTGCATACTATGGGGCCTTTCTGTGGGAGGAGAGAAAGGACATCAGTTAACTTCTGACAGAGTAATTTTTCTTTCTCTTTTTTTTCTTTCTTTTAAAAATTTTTCTCTATTTTTAAAGCTAATGGACCATCTGATCATTCATTCTTTTGCTGGGAATGAATTTTGAAGAAAGGTGTCTAAAGCCTTTAAAGGCATGCTTCTCTTTTTATATGTGTAAAGCTGTTTTTCCGTATATGAAGATTTCAGGGAGTTAATAGTATAAATATTTATAGCATTTAAGACTATCTGAGATATATTGTTCAATTAGATTTCTCTTCAGATTAATTTAGAAATTAATTTATAACAAACTAATTTGACCAAAACCGTCCTAAGTGTTAATAACAAACAGTCTGTCTCCATTAAATGTGTCTGTTGAGGAACTTCTTCTAGTGTGGGTTGTTTTTAAGGCGGTATGTAAGTGTGCTGGTATGAATGGTAGATTCAGCCAGGTATTGTGTTTATCTTGTCCAATTACTAGAAAGTTAAAATACAAACACTCCCTGGCTCTCCCTCCCATTTATAATCTTTGCTTTGAAGGATTGTGCTACCAAGATCTCAAGGCACTTGTTTCATGCTCATTTTTGTGTTCTGATTTTAATATTTATCCAGCTACGCACTGCTCTGCAGGAGAGAACCCTGACCTATGCCTTAAGTCTTTGAACTTCACTGTCTTGGTCAGTATTGGAGAAGATAAAAGCTCTCTTTCTCTGTCTCTCTCCTCCCCCACACCCCCCTTAGCTTGATGATGTATTGAGTAACAGTTGGCAGCTTTGTTAGTTGTTTTGAAAGCTAGAAAAACCCTTTTTGTACCTTAGAGACTAAATGCTGTTTGGGAAATAAGTGATGTTGTATGCTTTGTCAGTTTATTGGCTGCTTTCTCATATGCTCTTTTGGAAAATCCCTGTAGTCCTCATGCATTTCTTCCCACCATTCCCTTCCCCTACTTTCATACTACAGAAGATACCTCCAGTTTTTCTATTGTCATGTTGCTTGAAGAGCTTTTGTCTTTTCACATCCAAATGCTACTCCCAGAGGGCCATCTAGAAATTGTTCACCCTGACTCATGTGAAACTGAGCTAAATCTCTTCTGATCAAAAAAGTTTAAAACTGTTTTTCTGAGAAAATAACGTCTGACACTGTAATTTCCATTTGAAAACAGCTAACATCTGTGGAAAGTGCATAACCAATGCCTGAGGAATTTCTGCGAACTAAAGTCCGTGTCATGTTTGACTTTTTTCATTTCTTCTGCAGAAGAAAAGGAGGGGGGAAGAGAGAAGCCTGTGATACAAGACTGAGCTAATTTTGGTTTCTGCATATGCTGATAGTATCAAGAGGTTGCCTTTCTCCCTTTCTGCCATTTTTCCATTTTTGGGGGACCACTTTACACTTGCAGCACATGTTCCTTTGTCATTGGTTCACTCTGGGTGAGCCAACAGCTTGAATTGAGTGATTAAGTTAAGAATTATTTGATTCAATAGACTAACTTTGTACTGCTCACACATCATTTAATGATACCACTGGCTGTGGGGTTTTCCTCTTAACTACTTTGACTCATTTTATAAATTGAAGTCAATGTTTTAAGGGAGGTGGCAGATGACAGAACAGTTTGCTCTTACAGGAAAGGCTTTTTACAAGAGGAATGCCTGTGTACATGTATCACAAGGTTTATTTCCATCTACTAAATAATCCCAGTAGTCAAGAGTGGGTAGTAATTAGGTACAGTAGCAAAACTGATGTGGCTAATGTTCATCTGTAGCATGTAAATACCATTCCTGGAGTTCTCTTTGCAGCCATCTGAGAGCTTTTATGCCCTTTTATGTTCTGGATTTTCCAAAGCAAATCTGCTGGTATTATCAGAGTTGTTATAAATTATCTAGGGGAACATAAGCTGTTTAGCTGCTGTTCTGATACTATCCAAAGGCCAGACACATCCCACTAGGAATTTGAAGGTTTGAGTACTTTCCTGAGTTGGCTAGGGAAACTTGCATGCACAGGGAAGCGTGTGCACTGCTTTATTGATAAGTGATTTTAGTATGTAATGAGAATGGGATTCATTCTGTTTGGACAAACCATGGTTTCTGTGAATACCAATTGTTTTGCACATCTGCCTTCTCTCTTTTTCATCACATTAAGCTCAGAAAAAGTATTGTAATTCTTTTCTGCCTTTACAGTCTTAAGAGTTTTCTTACCAAGTGATATTATTTTCTTTGTAAGGTTTGATGGTTCATCTTATGCCAGACCCAAAGTAGGAAATGTCCTCTGTTCCTCAATTTTTATTTTATTTTTTAAAGCTCCTGTTTGCAAAAGCATGTTTAATGTCTTTTTATAAAGGTGAGTTCTGAGATATCAGAATATGTTTCCAGTTTCATAGGTATATTGCTATGAGTGAAAGGAGGTTTAGATCTGTTTGAGAATCATTACTGCTCCTGATCTGCAAGTGGAATGAGCAGCTTTGTAGCTACCATTCAGCGATTCTTTTTCTCATAGTAAGCCAGTAAGTAGCTTTTAACTAAAATAAAAAGGGAGAATTTATTTCTAGTCCACTGGAAAGGGTATAGCATGCTCCATGTAATGTGGAAAGGAAGGAAAAGATAGTGTTTGAATGACTCAAACCCCAAAATAAGCTTCATGTTCTCTCTTACTTTTAATTATAAGATAAAAATTGAAAATCAGTGCAGTGGCAAGTAGGCATATGTTAATGTTTTGTCCATATGTCTACAACTGGTATTTCTCATCACTGAGTACTTTTCATGCTCTTTCATTGGTGTAGCAGATACAGAGCTTATTTAAAAACAAACAAAGAAAAGACAGCTTGTATGTTTTTTTAAATCATAGACTGGTTTGGGTTGGAAGGGACCTTAAAGATCATCTAGTTCCATATTAACTGATGCAAATTTAGTAACATGTTTTTATTATTATTTTTTTAAAAATACAATTTGGCATCTATGAAGTGTTCCAAATTTCTCATTTTCTTGTTAGGGGATAATCGTATATGCAGTTAATATGTGGATTCTTGTAACCAGGCAATGAGGATTTTATGCTTTCATGTTGTAGTCATCTTATCCACAAGAGCTGATTTTACAGTTGTTTGTATTTTTTTTTTTTTTAATTTAAGAGCAGCTCCGGGTCCTCTGCAAACATCTTTGTGGTGAACTGTTAGCAACTGAAGACAGGTGTCAACACAGTAAAACATACATAGTGCTCAGAGTTCTTGTTCACCTCGTCTGCAGTGGTACCAAGGATTAATGGTTTGGAAGAGGAAGTCTCTTGGACAATATCCTTACTTTTTATGACTGGTGCAAACTGGCAGAATACTGTTATTGAACTAGTAACGTGTTTGTCTTGTGACTAAAAAGGAATTCACAGTTGAGGTTTATCTGGCACTTTGTGCTTAATTCAGGAATGCTCCCAATTTGCTTTACTCTGTCCCCTCAACCTCTCTCACCATAAAATACGGAAACAGTGATTTTGAGGAAAGAGGTTTAGAAATGAGCTCTGAGTTTGGGTGCATGTTTCTGTGTGTTTACTTGTGTTTGGCATAACAGAAACAGAGATGCTGATGTTATTTGATAAATAGTATTATCAACTCCTAAAAAAACCCCCCAAAACCCAACAAAAACCCCACCACAACCAAAAAACCTAAAAGCCTGTATGCAAGAAGAGACTTCCAGAATGTACTATACACCTGGCTATACTCCAGATTGTGTCCATGTCTCTGGACAGTTCCCAGCTTTTACAGACTCTCTGAGCTCTTGAAAACTTGCACTTTTGATACCATATCTATATTCCTTGTTATTTTTTCAAGATGCTGATACACAAGCAGGTTCAAGATGTCCTACACATCTTACTTCATGGAACAGAATCCAGTTTATGTGGAAAAAGTCTGACAAGCTTTTAAATAAGTAGACAGTTCAGAATTAGTTTCCATGTACTCCACATTATGAGACAGTTCCCAGACTACAGGTCTCCCAAATATCATGGTTTTTTTTTTAAGGAAAACTCTGGTAAATTCAGTGCATTGGTATTCAAATTGGACCAAAAAGTGTTTAAGTTGGTGACTTCACTGATGCTGTGAGATGAGTTAGGTACCATTCTTCCTAACATATGGCTTTTCTCATCACATCTGAGCAGCAGCGGTTTTTTATGAAGTCATTGCATAATAAAGGATTAAATAGTGTTACACAGTATGCAAAATGGGTTTCTTCTTGAGCATGTGATATTGTAACTGTCTTGCATTGTGTAATCTAGTGCAGATCCTTTTCATTTAGGGGAAGAGAGGCTTCTGAATTTCCCTAGCTGTTAATATTTTCAATTTATGAGTTGTGCCCCAGAGCAATATTTAGTTTTCATGTTAGGTGGTACATATATATATTTATATATATATATATTCATACCTGATTTGAGATTAGGAGAATGCCCTGAAAGAGAATCTCCAGATCACCCCCACTTACATTTTGTTGATGTCATGGGGATGTCTTGGATAACACAATCTGAACTATTTTCAGATGGAACTGAACTGGAAGGTAAGGTCCACCTGAGCATGTAATGTGCTGTAACCACTAGTGTCTTGTTTGGTCCATGGGACCACGTTAAGACTAGTATTCCTATTCTCATCTCTCTTGAAATACATAAAGCAAGGGCGTTGGGCCTGACGCACTGTCTGGCTGTACAAGACCTTTTCTTTTGGGCTGCGCTGTTTACTAAAGCTAAAAGCAGTTCTTGACACCAAAGAAATCATCCAACAGGCGTTTGAGAGCTACCTACTGGAAATGTGCAGTTGCTGTTCGTTTGCTAAGTGAAACGTAACCCCTTTCCTCTGCAGATAATGTACTTTGTCATTATGTAGACTATAAAGTTTTAGAGGTTTTTTATTACTTACAGTTGTAAAATACTTGCTCTAAGATTGGCATGCAAATAATTTCGTTTTACAGACGGAACATTTGCACTGCAAGTTTTTTATTTAACCCTGGGTTTAGTTTGCATCAAACAAACTGCACGTGCACTGTTATTTTAATCTTCCTATAATACACCTTCCTTTTTTCTGTCCCTGGGTACAGAGGATAATTATGACAACTAAAGGTATGAATACATTACAATTATTTTTAATAATTTTGTTGTGTAATTTAGAATAATACAGTTCTGTTGATCATTAACTGCCTTTTTCAGCTTAAAATTAAGTGTACAGTTTATAGTGGTTTTTTACATGTTTAAATTCTGGGCACAGTAGTGACAAGCAACCACACTTGAAAGTTATTCACAGTATTCCGAACTAGATAAGCCTGCTGATGTTGATTGTGAACTAAAATAACCAAATTAAGCCAAAAAAAGTTTCTGGAAGATGTGTTTTAGGCCAAAATGACTCATAAGGACAGGGGAACAAACATGAATTATTTCCCTCCTGTCTTTGCATACATTCATCAAGCCTCTGCATCCTAGCCAAAGAAATAATTCTCTTATTCCGAGAAAATAAGTATCCTTTAATAAAACTAAGAATCTAGTTGTCTTCCTCCACCTAACTTTGAGACAACTTCGCTGCTCTTTGTAAAAGTTAACAATGTTTTGCTTTTGTTATTTGCTCTAGTTATTTCCAGGGCTTCCTCTGGCTTCATGTCAGGATGTTTGACTGACTGATGGAGGGGAAGGGAGGGGAGAGGGAAATAGGCACAGCTTGAGGCTGCACCTGCTGTCCCTGGGGCGAGACAGTTTCATTACTGAGTTGCATTTAATTCAGTGCCCCAACTGTAGTGAGGAAAAATTAAACTTTGAGTTATAGTCTGATGTTTCTTTCTTTTTTTTGCTGTGAGGAATTTTGCTGACAGCCATGGAGAGAATAAATTTTTCTATGTTAAGTCGAAGCACACAGGCAATAGCCTCGTACGCTTCTTTTTGCATTGCCTTGGTACAAGGGGTGACACCTTTATCCAAAGAGCAGTTTAGTCTCCATCTCCATTCTGTCCTCGGAGCTTATGCTGGGAGGACATCATGAAACAGAGACCAAAAATCCCCAAGAGAACTTGCAGGGTTTGGTAGTAGCTGCTTGCAGTCTGTGGATATACTTACTGGCTGCTGTGCACCCCATGGAGGAGCAATTTGAGGAGTAGCACCGTGTCCAAGCTGGTTAGCCTTCCTGAGAGGCAGGGATTATTTTGTCTAGGGCAGCACCATACAAAGACAACTGTTTCCCTCTCGAAGTCTTGTTCTCCTCCTGGTGCTTCAGTGTGCTTACCAGCCTCCTTGGCAGCCAACTCTTGCAGCTCTGCACTGTGTTCTGTGGACATTTACTGGCTGGAAACTCGTGTAAAAAGCTGACAGTTAGTTACTAGTCATCCCTAAGTTTTGAAGCACAGTCATGTTTGCTGACTTTGAAATAAAATGCTATATCCCGGTCCCAGCTTCTTCACTCACCTGCTCCCTTGCTCTCTCCAAGGACTTTCTGTGTAATTAATTAGTCCGGTGATCAGAGAGGTTGGTTCGGGCTGAACATGGTTAGAAGGCGCTCGGTGGCTGAAAGTTGTCTCGAGGGCGCACCCTAGTGTCCAAATGTGGCTTCGCTGATGTGCAGAGTTGGAGCGCTTGGGGTGAGGGTTCAGGAGTTGGAAAATTCGATAAGGAGCAGCTAAAAAGCAATCCAGAGTTACAGGGCTAGAGCACAGAAAATTTGTGGATGGGCTGAGAAATAAGGAAGTATGTTGTATCTACATGTACATGTACAGGAAAAACTTTACTGTGAGGATGACGGAGCACTGGGACAGGCTGCCCAGAGAGGCTGTGGAGTCTCCACCTCTGTAGATGTTCAAAACCCACCTGGATGCAGTTCTGTGCAACCTGCTGTAGGGAACCTGTTTTAGCAGAGGGGTTGGACTAGGTGACCTCCTGAGGTCCTTTCCAACCCCCACCATTCTGTGATCTCTTTGAGGTGGTTTAGAGGAGGAAGCCATAAGTACTTGATTAGGATGTGACTGAGCAGTGAGGCAGGGGTACCATTCTTCATGGCACAGTAGTTTGTCCTGCGGCAATAATCTGAAATAAACTAAATCTGTATCAGGGAGATGATATGACATGTGGGATTCATTCCTGTATAAACCCACTCTAGTAACTTGTCAAACATCAGAGCACTCAGTCATTGGCACTTCATTATTATCTTCAGAGGTGGGTGCTCTGCTGAACTGCGCTAAACACAGACATCTCTTCTTCACAATAAAATTCCTATTGGCATCAGTATTCATGTTCTAAATGTAAAACCAGATATTTTGTATCCTATCCTAGCGTGTAGTAATAGACTCCAGACTTCACATCTGAGTTCACTAATTCGTACTGTGATCTTGCATTATCTTCACAAATCAGAACATACTGTGGAGAGAGACTGAAAGAGAGGAGGAGAGGCTGACTTCTGCAGTGGAAGATTGTAATGGAGTATTGGAAGACTGAGGCTCAGTACAGCATGGATTATGAAACCCATCTTCCAAAGCAATCTGTCTAAGATAGAACTGGTGCTTAAAGACTTTGCTCACATTTTAAGCACATTTAGAGTAATTAAGTTATAATCCAGAATAATTTAGGCTATCCTACGTTCATTCTAACTGCAGGAGCAGATATATATACTAAGATATTTTTGACAGTTACTGTGTCGGAGACTCATTACTGTCACATGCCTTTCTATGTTTTGCTCTTTGCCTCTGCCTGTGCTTCACCTTAATCAGATTCTGTTTAAGTAGACAGTGATAAGTATTTAGAGATACGATAGCAGGAGAGGCATAGACAGAACATGTTTGGAAGGAATGTTGCAGAGTAATCCAGTAATAGAGAGGCTGTGTTTGTGTTAATTGCCTCAAGTGACACAAATGTGTTGATGGTAGAAAAGATCAAGGTAGTTTTCTTCACAGACAGCAGTGTCTTCAGTACTAAGTAATTACAGTGCCTCAAGGGACAGGCCAGGTTTTTGCTATAGGAGCTCTATATGAGGTTAGGCAGATTTATTTCTGTTGAGATGTAACTAACAATGAAGGGGAAGCCTTCAGATGAGGAACCCTTCAAAGAAATATTAAATGTATTGAGTACTTGTTCAAGGAAGTTGGTTTTTTGATAGTGTTTTTAAATATTGTAGCACACACAGCGTGTTTCATGGAGTATACGTCTGTTTAAGTGGTTCATAGGGAGCGTGATCAACTAGTTGGGTAAGTGGTTGGGTGCTTGGGCTCAGAGGGCATTAGTTAATGGATCATACACTACCTAGGTGATGGTAACAAGTGAGTACCACAGGTACTCTTAGGTCCTTATCTTAGGACCTGTACTTTTAGTCAGTAACCTGGAGGAGGTGACAGAATGGACTCCTGTCAAGTTTTCAGGTGACACAAAACTGGGATTACAGCTTGATATTCTTGAGAGCAGGGCTGCCATTAAGAGGGACCTGGGCAGGCTGGGGGAATGGGCTGACAGGAACCTAATGAAATTCAACAAGGACAACTGCAAAATCCCGTATCTGGGTGGGAATAACCCTGTGGTTATGATACGGGCTGGGCACTGACTGGTTGGGGAGCAGCTCTGCTGAAAGGACTTGGGGATCTTGATGGACAGAAGGCTGCACAGGAGACGGCATTAGGCCCTGACAGCAAGGCAGGTCAACAATGTCCTGGGCTGTATGAAGAGAAACACAGTCAGTAGATTGAGGGAAGTAATTGTCCCCCACTACTCACCGCTTGTTGGACCATATATCTAGATAGGGTCCCCAAATACAGGACAGACGCCAATAAATTGGAGCAAGTCCAACCAAGATGGTCAGGGTCTGGAGCACTTACCCTGTGAAGACAGGCTGAGGGAAGGGGACTTGTTCAGTCAGGAGAAGAGGCAGATTCAGGTGACCTAACAGCAGCCCTCCCAGTGCATCCAAGGAGGTTACCAAGAAGATGGAGCTGGCCTCCTCGCAGTCTTGGGTAGCAAGAGCATGAGAGAAAATGGGCACAAGTTGAAACAAGGGAGATTTAGACTGGTTATAAGGGAAAAAGGTCTTCCCTGTGAGGATGAACAGACAGTGGAGCAGGAGCCTAGTGAGACTGTGCAGGTTCCTTCCTTGGAGCCTTTCAAGACCTGACTGTTAAGAAATAATTCCAAAAGGCAAAATAAGCCCCAAATAAAATCATACATGATACTGAAACTGGGGAGGAGTGGTAGAGTTGGAAACCTGGAATCACACTGCTGCTCCATATGATAGATCATGATAATATTGAAACTGCAGAAGTGAGTGTACTAGGTTACTTGAGTTACAAAGGGAACAATAGGTTAAAAAATTTGTAGAGAAGCTAAATGTTTTTGAAATATTTAGAAGCTAATGCTTTTGTTACCTCACTCCATGTCATGCAGAACTCCAGTGAAATGCACAGCCTGGTAGTAAAGATGAGGCACTGAAATTACAAGTGTCAAAGGAGTGAGTGCTGGAAGAGTGTGATGAACTAAGTAACGAACTGTCACAAGAACCAGCTGTTCTGTCCATCTCTTTTGACTGATTCTCTTCCTTTTACTTTGCCTCTGATCCCTTCATCTGGAGGTCTGGAACTCAGTTTGGGATCAAGATACTAGAATGCACTGACGTTGTCCATCATTTTTATACTATCAAATGAGATACATCTTACCTTTTGACTAAAAGGTTAGCATACAATGATAGCATGAGAGTCAATTGTTTGCTCATCAAAGTAAGAGTAGGGGAGTGGGAAAGAAGAAGTAATTGCAGATTCTCAGAAAGCAGAGTTAAGATTTTCTTTTTTTTTCTTCTTTTTCTTTTTTAAGCAACACATCTGAAAGAATGTTCTTTGGCATCTCTCTTTTCCTGAAGGCCTTTAGAGAAGATCCCGTGACATTTACAAGAAAAAGAGTCCAATAATTGAGTCACACACAAGAGAATGATAATTGTAATTAACATTTATGTAGCATATTTTATGACAAAGACACTTCTCAAATAATTGGAAGCACTGGTGAAAGGTACAGTACCAACCAGCAATGCTGTGAAAAAAGACAGACCAAGCGTACTGCAAGTAAGTCCTTGCTCTTGGAGAGGCAGTATGGCATTATTGTGCTTTTCAGAGTGAAGACAGGATTTTGTTTTTTAAGGCTATGCTTCACACACTATTCCTGCTTTAAATTAGAACAGTAAGGAGTTGAGTCACCTTGGCTTTTGCTTGTCGAAATAATCAGGAATGATAGGTGAATTGGAACTGAGCCCAAATCTCAGCAAAAACATATTCGTATTTGGAAACAAAATGTAAAATCCCATCTCCTGCTCTCTCCCTCCCCCCTCCCCCCCCCCCACCTTTTACTTTTCCTTCCCATACTCTTGTTTTCACTGTACTTGCTGGTCTGGGAACTATTAAAATAGAACTAGAAAAGCTCTATTCTGCTCCCAGACTAACTGTGATACCATCTTGTTGGAATCTCTGTTTTTGAGATCTACTCCAGAGAGACTTAGTTGAAATTGAGGTAAGCAAGTAAGTTTTTGAGTACTTGACTTTGTTACTTAAGCATTAATGTGGTGCTGAAGAGGAGGAGTCATTAGAGGATCAGAGGTTTTTGACTTTTCCTGAACAAATCTGATCTGTTTGTGACTTTTCATAACTGCACTTACCTCATTTCTCTTGCCTTTCACGCTAAAGTTATAATAACACTAAACTGTCATTCACTGAATCTTCTTTGTTTAATCTTTTCCTTCTGAGCAGTGAAAGGATAGGTAATGTAATTCCAGGTTTGTGTGGATGAGAGAAACCCGAGGAACTTCTGGCTTAGATAATTTCTGCTGTTAAGTGTGATACCCAGTTTTTACTTCTGTGAACTGAAACCAGATGCTGTCTCTGTTTAAATGGAGGTCGTGGAACAGCCCTCCAACAAAAGCAGAGAAATCGGATACCTGAACAGCGTTCTGGAAGCATCCAGTAGTGCAGGATAGTGGTTAAAGTCCCAGGAACTCCCTTCTATTCCTGTGTTTGTTTTTTCACTTCAGTAGTCAGCATCCAGTGAACAGCAGGAGGATTTAGGAAAGAGGAAAGCAGAAGCTGGTGTGTTTTTTCATTTTCCATATAACAGAGGTTTCCTAGGAGAGGTCAGTCCTGTAGGAAAATACATGAACAAAATCACTGGGCACGTAGATGGCGCAGATGTGGGAAGCATATTGGAAAAGTTTAAGAAAATATTATATTAATGATTTTCAGACTCTCAGCATATATTTGACAGAAATTTACACTTGCATCTGCTTATCAAACTGTAATTACCTCTGATGAAGCATATGCTTGATAAGACAGAAGGAAATGCATCGTGATGTGAGTTTCTGAACTCTGGGCTGAGCAGAGCAGTTTTCCACAGGAACAATCAGGGGGAAAGGGACTGGAAGAGTCTGGCAGGGTTTCAAGAAGGTTAAACATCTCTATGGCATACCAAAGAAGTGTTTGGATAATGCACAGGAGGAAGAGGAAAGGTGTAAATGGCAACAGAGAAGCAAGTGATTATGAAATCAGGAATGGGAGCATATTTATCTGTGAGAGAGGGGATAAACCCCATTTTGCTAGGTAGCCAAATAAGTACTGTCTCAATGAGATTTTTCTGAATAGAAGTTGGCCTTTGTATATTTTGTTGAAGGGTGTTGTGTGATCTTTAAAAGGAGAATGAATTTGCCATAAGACAAACCAGTAGTGTCCATTTCACAGTAGTACAAAGACTGTGTGTGACCAAGAAGTAATTTTTCCTATTACTTCTCCTGAGAGACTACTCTGCCAAATTATTGATTTATTATTTTTAATTTTGAAGAGGAAAAAATAGAATGTGCTTGCTGGAACATTTTTGAAAATAGTATTTCATCCAAAAAAAGAAGAATGGCACAATTGCTCTGTGTATCCAGCTTTCTGCCATTTGAAACTCTTTTGCCATCAGCTGCGGTCAGTGTTTTGGAAGACTCCTGTCCAACTGTATGGCCTGTTAAACATCTTTTCATCTCATCCAAATTGTACCTGTTGCATTTTTCTGTTTGCCATCAGCTGTGGTCAGTGTTTTGGGAGACTCCTGTCCAACTGTGTGGCCTGTTAAACATCTTTTCACCTCATCCAAATTGTACCTGTTGCATTTTTCTGTTCACAGTACTCAAATTTAGGATCTGAATTCCCCCAAAGTTCCTTGAGGTAATAGTGTTTGAGGATTTTTGGGGGTCTGTCTCTAATATTGACTTCTAACTTGCTATTCCTAGATTGGAGTTAGTGAATCAGAAAAAAGGTTTCCTTATGTCAGAATTAGGAGGGTGTGATCAGGCTAGAAAACATTTCCATTGTCAAACTTCTTTTTATTACAGCTGTGTGCTGTCCATACTGATTAGAAGAACTTTAAATTCCTTGGTTTTGTCTCTAGGGCCATTAGTGTTAACTTCTGTTTGGAAGTTCTTCCTGAAGTATGGAGTACATAGGGTCTTTTAAATACATAAATTATGAAATGCTCCTATATGCTTTAATATCTTACCCTTTTATTTTAAACTACGTTGTTTCTACCAAGCTCAGGCACTAATACTGTGATTTTTCTCTGCTTATAGAACGCTGTATGAAAGTAGGACAATGTCATGTCCAGGCAGGTGGGGGGTGGGAACAGACTGAGCATGCTGAAGAACTTCATGTACTGCAAGCAATAGATGCATTTGGTTTTTGTGGTTGTTTTTTGTTTTTTTTCTTTTTGGGGATTGGTTAGTGTTGTGGGTTTTTTGTTTGTTTGTTTGGGTTTTTCTTGTTTGGTTTGGGGTTTTTTTAGGGAGAGAGAGATATTGCTACTTAATTAAATAATTTCATCTCTTTTCGGATGTTTTCCAGATACTGAAACTAAATTCCTCCTTGTTCAGTCGTAACCTTTTTCTTCTGTTTTTTAGCCTTTCCTTTTTACCTTCTCTGTTGTGAGTAGGACCAACTTCTGTGCTTAGTCAGCTCATTGTAAACATTGAGCAAAAGAGCTTTTAATGGAATAATGGAATTTCTTTTTAATTTACAGTTATGTAACTGGTGAAAAGATTTAGCCCTTGGAAGGAGATGCATTGCATTTTTGCTTTCAGTGTGCATTGTGCCCATTGACTCACCAGATATGTATGTGTATGAAAGGGGAAAATATAAAATATTTTTAAATTGCCAAAATCAGATACAAGTGAAAAAATGACATCATTTTCTTCAGACACAGAATACATTTATTTACTGAATAAATATTTATCATACCTGTTTATAATGTCATGTCAAATGAAACTAGTATTTATTTTACCTGGATGAAAGCCACATCTAGCCCAAATTAATCTTAAGCAAAATCTTGAGATAGCAAAAATACTGAGTTCAATATAATAAACAGTTTTCTGAGTGCCACGAATGTTCTTTTTGCATTTTAAGCCCAGCTTTCTTGGATAAAACAGTGGAAATATCTCTCAGAAGTGTTTTCAGTTAGTAGAAGTTTTAATATTCCTGGTTTTATTTGCATGAAATTTCAGTGATCCAAGTGGTGATCTCTTATCCTGAGTGGTGGAAAGACCTTGTAATAAACCCCAGAATATTGTTGTAGGGGGAGCCTGATAATATTTTTTTCATTTTTTTTAAAATGCTAATTCTCCTTTTCCAGTGGGAGTGAATGATGTCATCCTGTCTCCTCCCACTGTGTAAACTAAGCTTGTGTCAAAGTGTTGCTGCCTCTTGTCACAGAGAGAACAGTTCACTTAAATGCAGCTGCAGTACATGCGTGAGATACCTGTCAGAATCATTCCCAGTGCGAGGTTGGGTTTGTGACCATGATGTCAAGATTGGTCTTTCTCCTTTTCTGTGGATATATTGCACTAAACCTGGGAAATGCTCAGAAATTGCCAAGAGGCAAGTAGCTATGACAACTTTCTGGGTTTTTGTTTGTTTTTCTGTTGTGGGGCTTTTTGTGTTTTAATGCTTGTATTTTGCCATGGAAATTCGCTTTCAACCTGTTAGGAATTATTAAAGGTAATGGAAAAGATGAAAGAAGATCAGTCAACAGGGCAAGGTCCAGGTACAAGAGAGTAACTTTAAAGCTCTTTAATAAAACAAACTCAAATGTTTTCATGGTATCTTGTGACTCTAGTGAGAAGTACCATGAAACAAAGTAACTGTATTTTATGATTTAGTAATTATTTAGACAGCGTTGTGCAGGTCTGTAGTTTAAGATCTTAAAGAAAATGTGACTCAGAAGCTGCCTGTGTTGTTGGTAGAAGATTTCAGTTCTGTCTTGAAAGGACGTTTATGCTTTCCCTTTATATCCATCCTTAACAGTTCAATAGGAACTGACTTTTATAAGTCAGGTTGTATTCCTTTTAAGGGAGAGAAGTATGATTTATGAAAATTTCCACAAGAAGGAAAAAAAACCCCTCCAAACCTGTGTGAATATTTGTTTAACTGTTCCTTTCTCTTGGAGTCTGGAAGTACAGTAGATTTGCAAAGCTGGCAGGAATCTCTGCTAATGTGACCCATGTAACATTGGCATTTTACTAGTGTTTTATTAGTGCAGGAAGAACAACCATAGCATAAAATGAAATGAATATTTCTATATCTAGATCGTAAACTGCTTTGTAGTCCCCTGGCATTAAAACAGCACTTTCACAACTGTTTCTGTACTGTACGTCCTGCTCTCAGATTGTAGAAGTGCTTGCCTGAGTCCACTGTGCTTTGCAATGCATTTTACATCTGCAATCTCCTGCAACCAGTAACATTTAGAAAGGAAGCTGTGATTTAGTTCCTTCTGAGAATGTTTATTAAGAAATCAGCACTTTGAGGGCTTCCTAGGAAATTCTGTTTCATAGATGGGGAACCTAAAAGTATTTTGGGGAGAAGAGGTGATTTTTTTTTAACCCCCACCCCTCCCCAAGAGACTTTTTAAAAAGATGACTTTTTTTTTATCTTGTTTTTCTTCTCTTGCCTTTTTTTTTTCTTTTTTTACCCTGGTGATGTTCTTCTGGAAGTGACTTTCTTTTAAGCTCATCTTCTGGAGTCACTGTGGAGTTTTCTGCATACTGGTAACAGGAGGGCAATGTGTAGTCTGTGAGCAACAGATAGATATGCAGTTGTTCAAGTAAAGCAGACTGTAAGACCTTAGTTTTATCAAAAAAGGAATCTATAAGTGAAGGATTGTAGCAGTTTTCATAGGGGAGGATTATGTTGAACAGAGAGGAACCTTGTATGTATTGCCTGCTTTGAGGGAAGGAACATTTCCAGTGCTTATCTTTTTAAATGGTTTCACTGACTTTCTGCTCAGTACCATGGAATAGTGGCTATAAATTTATGCTAACTGTGAAATTCAGACAAAGCTACTGATCTACTGCAGTCAGTGGGAGATTAACCCCAGGATGCGTTTTTTCCTGTCCTAAAATAACACTGCAGAAGTGAAGTTCTGTTTGCCAAATGCATAAAGCTGCAGGTGGAAACTTTATTCCTTTTCAATGAAATAGCATTTTAAAGATTCTCTCATTGCAGTGTTGAAACATCTGTCTAATTCTTTTGTTTGCAGCTGTCTCTCAGGTTATAATTTATATTGGACTGAATTGAAAAAACAAGTGCATTAGTAACGACATGTTATTTGGAAATTTTCAAAGGATTGTCTTTTTCTAGAGTAGTCTCTTGTTTGATAGGGAGTACGGAATTTTTTAATATGCAAAGAGTATATTTGGATCTTAAAGTATTTTTAAAATGAGGATATGTAGTGGTAGTATTCTGTTAAGAGAGCTACTATGCCCTGCTAGACAAGCTTGAATTCCTGTGCTCTTCAAGTCACAAACTATGTAACAGGCTTCTGAGTCACTCCTGCTCTATGAGGAACAGGGAAATCAGTTTTGTAACTTTAGGGAGAGCAATCTAACCAAACTCGCTTTCCGGTGGTGCAGGTACTCCTGTGAACATGTTATCACTGTAAGTCTTGCCCTTCTTACTACCACTTTGGGATTCTGCTGCTCAAGTCTTCTCTCCAGGAGGTGAAACATACCGATCCCTGGTCTCATGGACTGGGATTTCCTTTCAGTGATACAAGGTGGAAAGAACATCTTGCCTCCTGCAGCTGCAAAGGAACAGAGCCAGGACACCCTTTGGATGTCAGTGACTTCCAGAGCTATTTGAGAGTTGTGTGCAAATATGTTCTTCAGGAGGCTGGAACACACATGACTCCCTTTTCCCATAAGTTTTTATACTTTCACCTCCACAAGTGTGTGTTTGACTAGAATGACAAAGAAAACGTTATTGCTGCTCTCAAAAGAGTATTCTTTATTATCAAATTATTTCTTTAATTATTTTGATTACAAAAATAAAGGCACTGTTGGAGGAATAATTTGGAAACACTACCAACATGACTCAAGGAGTCAAAATCAGGGAAATATCAGTTAAAATTTCCAGTGGAAACTTTATGTTGCTTCTATGTATCCTGCATTATAATAGTTTTGGCTGTATAGAAAATAGGCCTCTACTTATATCTGGTCCTAGTGTAGTGTCCTAAGTGCAGGTGAACATCCTTTCTCTTGCAGTTTTTTGTCATGTTTACTGTAACAAATGACAAGTTGTGGTGGGTTTAATCTGGCTGGCAGCCAAACACCACACAACTGCTCACTTGCTCTCCCCTGATGGCATGGGGGAGAGAATCAGAAGAGTAAAAGTGAGAAAACTCATGGGTTGAGATAAAAACAATTTAATAATTGAAATAAAATAATAATGACAGTAATAATGATGATAACAGTAATAATGGAGTGTACAGATGAGTGATGCACAGTGCAAGGTTGCTCACTACCCACTAACTGATGCCCAGCCTGTTCCCTGGCTAGTGATCCCAGAGCACAGGCAATCTTAAACTGAAACCACAATCCTCAAAGAGATAGAGAGCCCGAGAGATCTCAGAGCCTTCTGGCCCACACTCATTTCTGTACTGAACATGACATTCCACGATATGGAACATCCCATTGGCATATCCAAATGCCATTTTGGGTTTGCTCATTTACTGTGCTTCCCCTGAGTTTCTTCTGCATCTGCAGACTAACAAAACACGGGAAAGTCCTTGATTTTCTTAACAACAACTAAAAACATCAGTATATTATCAACATTTTTCTCATAACAAATCCCACACTGAAACCAAAACACAGTGCTGTACTAGCTACTAAGAATACTAGCTGTATTCTAGTGAAACCAGGACACAAGTGATGAGGCAGTTATAAGCTGTGTCAGTTCAGACTCTTTCTGCATTAAGATTTTGCAGACATCAGTAAAGGCAATGTAACTGGAAAGGGAAGGTTGGTGAGTATTGAGTTTTACTGTGGAGGAGATGCCTTTTTTACAAGTATGTTTGTGTTTCATGAGTTTCTGTTTGAGGGATCATCTGCTAAGAAAATTCTATGGTCAGTACCTATCGAGACTATGTGAGGGGTCAGAGAACAGCAGGGTAGAGATGATGATAGTTCAGTGAGGGATGATCTTTAATCAAGTGTTTGAGCCACTGTTCCTTCAACTATGTTGAGCTTCTAAGGCTTACTTTTTCATCAGAAAGAAGAGAAACTTGGATATTTTCCATTTATTTTGTCTCTTCCCTTATGTGACTATGCCATCCAACATAAAATTCTTCAGTTCAACACTGTTGTATTTGAAATATTTAAATGATGGTGGAAACAGTTGCCTTGTGTAGGTGTCAGAGTTATAACTTGTCATACTTTCTCTGTTTTTATGGTTCTGCATAACAGAAACGATCCATCCTTAAAGAATACAGCATTGTCTCTCTAGACGAGAATTGAGTACAGACAAAAATTCTTGTCTTTAGGAAGGGAGCTGGTGAGCAGAGCATCCTGAATCTGAGAGGGATATGAAAAAGCAAAGCCACAGAACCATGAATAAACAAGTTGCAGGACATAATCCACAAGATTAGACTGCCTTCTCGACCACATTTCACTGGCATCTTTCCAGATTGGCCTGATAGAAATGTTGTTGAAGGCAACAGTTGTGGAACAAGTTCCTAGTGTTTGGTAAAACGGTGTTTCATGGTTTTGATTTTGCCAGTTGGCTTTGCAGTTACAACACAGATGTGCGTAGAAATGCACTTTTTCACCAGAATCTCTGTTTCTGTTAGCTTTTGTGTATCTTCATGTTTTGTTTTTCTTTATGAGAGATGAAAAGAAATTGGGATTGATCCCTTCCTATAAACTTAGAATTTTATGAAGTTTTTAAAGAATCTTAAGTTTTTCTGTTTTGTTTTTTATTTTTTTTATCCCCATGTTTCTGACCTCTGTGGTTTTCCTACTATTTGAATTAGTCATCAGGTAGGTTGGAATTCAGGCCCATCCTTGTTTTACTTTCCAGGATTTAGGCCTGTCCTGTTCTGCTTTCCAGGAAGGGCTCAGGAAACCTTAATTCACCTTCCTCCTGGTTGCTGGCTTCTTAAAGAAATAGAGCACAGACTTCACATTCCTCATGGGACCGTGTGAAAGACCCTGATTTACAGACTCCTGTAGAGAAATCCAGATCCAAAACTTTCTTGTTTCTACAGTTGTCAACTGTGGGGATAAGTGGGAATATAGTACTTTTACCCTAAGGTGGTGGGTTTTTTGTTTGGTAGATATACAGGAATGTTAGAAAATATTGTAGATAACTACTAGCTAAGATTCATATTTATGGTAATTATAACTGACAGCCCTTTGAGAGTGAATGTTGTTTTTACAGTATAGATAGATCCAAACTTACCATTGACATTTGTGAAAGGAATGGGCTAATTTTATTCATAGCTAAATTTGCTGGCTGTGCTATGTTGTGTAATATTTCTTCCTAACCAGAGGTTAAACTTGGCATGTGTTTTCACTTACTGGTGTCAAGCAGTTAAAACAATGTAGAGTTCAATATATCACAGTCACTATACTGCAGCAACCAAACCTTAAACTTCTGTGCCACCCCCCACCCCCCAAAAAAACCCCCAAAACAAAAAAAAAAAACAAACCCAAAACAGCACCCCTTTGGTAGCTGTAGGATAGCAGGGCAGAAACTGTAAAACAGGTAAAAGTCTCCTGAAAGTTTTGTGGGTTTGTTTGGATTTTTTGAACATATAATGAAGCTGGAGTAGCAAAATATCACAAATGGATTGAAATGACATGTGGTTTATATGTTACTTTCTCCACGGTTTACAAAACATCTTTCTGGGAACTATTTTTCCAAGTACACAATGCATTAACCTTCAAAAAAAAAAAAAAAGCTCTAATGAAGGATGGCCAGTTTGGACTAAAGTATTGAACTTTTTTTTTTTTTAGTGTCTGTAAAGAGAAGTGCAAAATTAATTTCATTTTTGTGAAATACTTCTCTTATGTTTAATGGCACATAAATGACCATAAAGTCCTATGAGAAATTTCAAAGGGATCCTTTATCCAGTATAATTGAGTGGCTACAGTTTTCAGCCAGTACATATGTCATGGCAAATTTGGCTCATTCTTTCTGAAAATGAAAACAACCCCTAAGAATGTTGCCATTACAGCAGGTCATTTAATCAAAGTTATCTTATCACGCAGACAGTTGTGTCCTAGGATTGCACTAAAACCTATCAAAACTCGGTATTGAGCGTCAGGCTTCTGAGTTCAAAGATAATTTGTAATACCAGAATTCCATTTTTATACTGGCAGAGGCAGTGGTGTGACAGTGTGATGATACATATGGGTGGATTCTGCCAGGATTAAATTCCATAGCATATGAACGCCTCTAAAATGATCTCACTGCTTGGTAATCTGTATAACCTTCCACTTCATTTTAATTTTAATGTTCCCAAGTATCATTTTATGAATTTTTTTTTCTTTCTGAATACTATTTTTCAGTCCTTCTCCATATAATCTTTTGTATCTGGCCATTCCAGCAGGTCAAGCTATATCACTGCCTGAGAGGAGAGCTATAGGCTAAACCCTGCTGCTGCTCTTTGGCCAGACCTGGTGTGTAGGGATAGCATAGTCTGTATGTGTATTGACTGGTGGTACTGTGGATGCTCAATGAGTCTGAGGCTTCTTTGGAGTGTTTGGACTTACCAGGTGTGTACTACACATTGCATGTGCAAACAGAAAGCTCGCTCTGCTCCAGGGGGAAAAAATGGCTAGCAGTGACCTGCCGTAGTCAGAACTATTCACACAGCTCCTAGTGGATTTCTTTTCCTTGGGGAAGTTCAAGTGCAGACTTGAAATTGTTGGTAAGCAGGATAAATTTGTTGCTGTGGAGTGTTCTTTACTACTGCCTTTTGCAGGAGATGGTTGGAGACTTACTGGCATGGATTGTGCAGCAATGTCACATTAAACCTTGGTGTGAAGAGAGACAGGTATTAATGTTCTGGAAAGGCAGTGGCCTAAAGTAGGTGCCATTAGCAAAACAGCCCAGTCTGTAGGTTGCTCCCAAGTGGAAGAGGGCATCTGGAAGCAGGCCAAATGCCACTCAAGCTTCCCTGACAGGCCTTAATTCAAAAGCCCTTAGTTAGTAATTGGGTTTTCACAATACAAGCCAACATGTAATACAAGTTTGTTTTATGAAATACATATTTGTCTTACTTTGCTGTGAGAATAGTGTTCATGAAAATGACTATGGGCAGCATCATGAATCAGACCTTTGTGTGGGCAAGGCCTGGGCCAATTTTCCCAGCACAACTGTCCCTTAAAACATACCAATCATATGCCATTAAACGCTGGCTAAGTCAGCCCTAAGCCTCCCCACTTGTCATCTCAAGGTGAAGAAAAAACAGGTCAAGTTTTGAACCACCAAGTGAATTTCTACTGCTGATGAAGTTGTGATTGTAGTTATGGTCACTAGAATTAAATATTTTTGCACTCGTTGCTTAACCAAAGAGATGTCATCAGACTGTTCACATATCCAGGCAAGGTTAAGTAAGGATGGTCACATTAAGAATATCAACACAGACTGATCACCACTTCAGAGCTGCTGAATAAAATGCTAGGAAAGAGTTGAGGCACTAGCTACTGGAGACACTAGATCTGAAGGGAGGTAGGGAATGCTTTTTTGTTAGAGGAAAGCTAGTCTTCTCCCAGTCTGGGAGAAGACTTTGCTGCACTTGTTCAGAGATTGGTAGACAAAATCTCACCTGTGTTTTGTAAAATACTTTAGAATTGTTGCTGAGATCCATCAATCTCTAATGAATTAATATTATTTAGAGTGGGTTTTGGAAGAAAAATAAATGAGGGAAGCGTATCCACAAGTTTTTCTTAGGCCAGTTTTAACTATGGGTTTTACACAAATCATGTTTACCTTGAACAAATGTGTCAAGGCAGCAGGGCTCCATGTGAATAAATCCACTTCAATAAAACCCAACATAATGAAGTACCAAAACCTCTGTGTGTGATTTGATTTCTATTTATTTTGTGTGTGTGTGCAGTGTGCTAACACTTGAATGTTACTGTCCATACTTAATAAGAGAGTGTAATTCAATGCTGTCATTCAAGCTGGAGAGTCAATAGCAAAATGGATTCTCAAAGTGTGAGGGAATTTCTTTTGTAGGGTTATTTCTGCGTTTTTGTACAGTTCTACGTCTTTGCATTATTCTTGAAATCTGCTCAGGAAAAGCACGATTCAATAAAGCAGGAAGAGACAGCAATATTCTTTCCTGTCACCAGCAGTTGTGACATTAGTTTATGAATCTATAAATGGCCACGGAGTGCTTGATATGAGTTTACATAATTAATACCTTGGGAACCTGGCCAGTTTTAGAGGACTGGCAGTGTATGTAGGATAACATTATTTTTGAACTTGCATAGGGAAAAATCTTTTCTCCTTTTGTCAGCTGCTTGCCTCTGCTTTATATTAATTATTAACTTCAATTTTTCTTTCTATGATGTAAAAGTCTGGAATCATTTTAGGACACATAAAATTGTGGTTGGTTCAAAAATACAAATATATAAACTTGAAATGTCCCAGAAGGTTTTTCTCTGACTTTGAACTGAAAACATTTTCTGGCAGTTTTGATTCCCTCATTACCACAGTTCAAGCCTATACATGAACAAGAAAAATGCACAGCAAGAAAAATGCACAAAGACTTCAGACCTTACCACTTTTCCTTTTAAATCCCACTGTGTCTGTACAACATGGACAAGCATATGATGAAAATACAGGAATGGGCGCAATAGTCTGAAAGTCAGTAAGAAATTGAGCTTTGGGATACAAATAATAGGAAGAAAACTATATTGTCTGACCTGGAAATTTTGGCAGAGTTCCATTATCTCTGGCTCACAAACACTGAAGTGGTTGGATTAAATGGCAGGGCACAGTTTTTATTTATAGCACAGTGTACGCTGAAGCAGAGCTTGTTACACAGTGAGGGAAATGGCTGGGATAAGGTTTGAGAACTAGGAATTCTTAGTTTGATGAAGAACTGTCTCAGGTAGAAGTGAGGGAGTTGCACATTCAGCTTGAATCAGTAGTTCTCCTTCCTTTGTCATAAAGCTCATTAACAGCTATTTACTGTTGTGAACACGAGTGTGGAATTGCTCCATATTGGTAGCCCGTTATTTGCTCCCTTGCTGATGAGAACCAGCTTTTAGCTATGCTATGACAAGCATAAATAATGCATCTTTTCAGCATTTCTTCCCGCTTTTTGTTTTAATTATAAGGAAGTCAATATCTGGCAAGTCTAATAAAAATGTCTGCCTGCTCATGTTGATTATTCAGTGCTCCTTAATAGGTGAATAAATCTCCTGTGACCTGTTTGGTAATGGTGTAGTAGTTAATGTTTGTTGTCTGCTTATCAAGTCTCTGTAGAAACATAATAAATAAGATTTTTAAAAGGACTGAAATACTAATCATGCAAACTTTTTAACCTAAAGAACTTGTTTTGAATTTTGGACAGATTTTGTGGGTTGTTTGTTTTGTTTTTTGTTTGTTTTATTTTTCTTCAATGGGAGATTTATACTTGGACTAAACTTGCACGCAAGTGAGCAAGTCATGAGGGTGATTTCACACAGACTCTCTAGCACACAGAGGCATGCATGTGCACACACAAACAAAATCATTGTGGGATCTAGTTCATTTTTTTGGTAAATGCTTTGCGTCAAAAATAATTTGTTTTAATCTTCCAGGCTTTTATCAATCCCCGTACCCTCTCCCAGTTTTGGTAACGTGGTGAAATAGCAGTTGATGAAAGTACTAGTAGGTTGTTAATGTGCAGTAATAAATTCTTAGAAAGCAAAGTTTTTCAATAATTTATTTCAAGGGAATGTAATGTTGTTCATGATATTAAGACTGGATAAACATTACAGGTGGTCCACCACACAAAGGAAATGGATACTCTTATTTATGCCCTATTTCAGTGTGGAAATCAGGCATTGTGAATATTTTTTTCATGACGTGGCTTATATAGATTTTTTTTTTCCCCATTAATTTGCTTTTATAGTGTTAAAACATTTCTCAGCTGTCAAACAAAACTGTCACAGGAAAGACTATCATCTTGTTTTAAAACTCTGAAGTAATGAAGCAATATTTATGTACTTATACACTTAAGGCAGAGAACATTCCTGGGGATTTAATGTAATCTACTGCACACTGGGTTACAAGATCAGTGATGAGAGACATTCTACATACCATAAATTCTCCATGAACAGTTGGATGCATACCTGAGTGAAGTACAAGTAAAAATGCAAAGTCAGTCATACAGCGCTTGCCTAGCTAGTGGGTCTGTGCATAGGTGTACACGCTCCTATCCTGCCCCAAAATTAGCATAAGCCTTCTTTTTACATAGCTGGTAGTGTTTTCTTTATTGGCATTTTTCTTCTTTCAATAAAACATTGAATGGAGAATAAAAAAAAAAAATCCATTGACTTCATATTTTAGTTTTCTTAAGAGGAGTTAACAACACCTCTGCTTCACAAGGTGTTCATAGTGCTGAAAAAAAAAAATCTGTCAAATTTTGATATTTCATATTGCTTCCTAAAATCATCAAGTATTGAAACCACTTATTAGTGGTTTGTGTTTTCACACTTTTTAGTTAAAGATTTACTGGAAGTTTGTTGCTTCAGTCATTTGCTTGAACGATAGAAGTTTTCCTTTGAGCTCTGCTAACTCAGAATGTGTAACAGTATTGAAGAAGATAAAAAGGGTCACTTGCAATTTTTATTAATCTGTTCCTTTTTTTGTTGCTGTTTTCCAAGAAGCCAGGTCATCAGTCTTGAGATCCATCGCATCTAATGGTGCAAGATGAGATACATTTTACAGCTGGAAAACCTATATGCAGTTGGAATCAACCCTCATAGCACTTGACTGTATCCAGCTAGTGTCATAGACATGTGTGAGAACATTCAGTTTTGAGACCAAGAACATAAGTGAAACCACTGTTTTTTGACTCCTCTGTTGGAAAAACTGAGCTGTTGTAGCAAGTGTGTGTGTGTGTGTGTGTGTCTATAGCTTTCTAAACCTGAACAGGAATAACCAGTTAAAAGCTGTGCTGATAGACTTGAATGCATTGAGAAGACCAAATTGCAGTTCTCAAAGCAAACCAGCATTTTATATTTGATTACTGGCTTTGTTAACTGATGAAGTTTGCTTATTCTTTCTGAGTTTAACATATGATATAGGACATATGGTGATTACAACACCTAAGTATTCTTATGTATGCTTCAGATATTTAATTGCTTTATCAGCTGTGTGTCTCTGAAAAGCGGGGAACTTCTTACTCTAAAGTTAAAACACAGAATATTGCAAGCACCCTTGCCAAGTGCACATCCAAAGCTATTAATCCCTGCACCATTTGAAGTCCTGTATGTCTTGGAAGTTAGAAGATTTTGAGCAGAGAACTCAGATACTTTGTGTGGTCATATGATGGTTGCAATGTTGGAAGTGAAAAGCCATGGTGACTTCAGAGAAGGGATAAGCCCATTTGATTTTCATCTTTTGATGCATGTTATTTTAAAGAGGCCTGTTTCAGCTATATACAGCATAGTGGGGGATTTAGGAAGAGAAATTAAATCCCATTACACAGTAGTAAGGTACTAAGTACATTCTTACGAGGTTGCATATATCTAAGAATTGTTAAATGTCTTGTGCTGTCATGGGCATGGTCCCTACATATGCAGTCTCAATGTGATGGGCAGATTGTACTTTTCTGTTTCTAGATGTTTCTGCTGGATATAGATTATTACATTACCTTCTGATGAAATACTTGTTTCTGTTCAAGAATATCTTATTTTAGATACCTTTTATGTGATATTTTAAGAATCTGTAAACTAAACCACAGGCTGGACTGTTGTTCTCATGTGATGGGCATGGGTGTGTTTGCTTAAATATTAAATCTTGACAGAGGAATAAACCATTCAAGCTCACTGATGCACCAGGAGTGTAGCAGTGTCTGTCTCACTAATTAATTGCACTGCTTTTAAGGAGGCAAAATGAAATTAGCTATGAACACATCTAAGCCAATGTTCCAGAATACCAAGCTAAAGACTTGCTCTTTCAAATTATTGGAGTATGGGAAGTAAGATAATACTTATCGTAGAAGGTGGATTTTAGCATATGACTGCCTGTTTTGCTTTACAGATATAGAAACACATGCAAATACCAATTTAATACTGCTTGGGGTTTTTTTTAATGTTAATTCAAAGCTGATTTATTCTAACACAGTATAAATGATATTTTCTTACCATCAGTTATTTCATATTCTTCCTTTAAATCTGACTCCTATTCTCCTGAAGTATTTCAAAAGATCTCCAGATGAATAATCACACAGCAAATCAATCCAAAATGTACATACTGAAAAAAACAAAACTGTGTATCCTGACATAATAGGTAGTGATCACATGTAAGGAACAGACTTGAGAATGACTGCTGCAATGTGAGAACCTCACTGCAGTCTGGGTACACATCAATCCATGTAGCAGATTATCTGTGCATTCTGTAATGAACGATAACATCATGGATTGTCAAGTACAGTATCTTCACTCTTCTCTCAGAAGCTAATGCAGGTGTAGTTCCAGATACTGATTTTCATTATGCTTTTGATTTTTATTTCTTCAAAAATGCATTGATATTTGTAGATGAGAAGTGGATTAAGGGAGTGGTGATGCTAAACACTGCCTGACCTTGAATAGGTAATGGTAGTGGTAACACTAAGCACTGCCTGCCAGTGAACGTATTCTTGTGAAGCTTGTTGCATTAAGGTTCACAGTCATCAATACTGATGACTTCAACCTATTTATAATTTGTGGGCAGAGCCAGACCAACAGCATCAGAATTCCTCAACTGCTTAAGTTCTTAGTACCTTGTTGAGCTTTCTCTATTGAGGAGCTGTTGTTCAAGAGAGTCTGTGTTTTTATTCAGCTGATCAGCCCTAAAAATATGACTACCTTATATGTAGTCCAAAGACCACATTTCTCTTTTGGTGTTTGCATTAGCTGGTGCTCTTTAAAGGCTTAAAGGGAGTTAGACCTAGAAAACTTGGGAGACTTTTCTTGTTCCCCGCAGTCTTCTACACACCTTTATTGAATATCTTTATGTAGAATCTGTCAAGTTCTTTGGCCAAGATACAGTTTTCTTCATAGCCTAGCCTGGGTGGAGTTGCCTTGGACCTCTTTTCTTGGATGGGAGAAGGAGCCAGGGTTGGAAAGACCAGCTCTTCTGGGCAAGATGCAGTGACTGTCTCATCAGATCTCTCCAGGTGGAGTTGCATCAGCCCAGAAAAAGACATGCCAGGCCAGTCTCAAAAAACCAGCTAACTGGCTCTGAGAGTAAAGCCAGGGCAACCACACCCTGGAGATTGTAATTACATCAGATCCAAATCAAGCTTTATCCTAGTGCAAATAAGTGATCTATAATCTAAATTAAAATAAGAGTTTGAGGTTTTTTATTAACAAGGAGATTTTTAATGAACAAATAATGTCCTTTTAAGTTTTGTGGTTTGTGTGCTGTCAATTTGAAAAGTAATATCTATGAAAAATTATTCCACTTGAAGGACTTTCAGGGGGTATTATGCATTGAAAATAATGGATAGGCTTTGTTCTGTCCCTGTCCTACAAAAATGTTGAATTGCTCAATGTTGTTAATTGTTCAATTAAATTTTTAGCACACATATTTGACCTTTAAACACAACTAAATCTACTGTCTGGACAAATAAAGGAGTGGAATTTTCTAAGATTAAAAAAAAAAAAAAAAATTTAAACTATCTTATGACAGGAGCCAGGGACAGGTTGCTCAAACTGTCAGCATCAAGAGAAGCTAGAAAATAGAGTATGGAGGGTTATGAAAATAAGAATTTAATTTTTTTTGGGGGGGAGGCAGGGCAGAGGTGCAGTTATCTTGAAGTTAGCTTGCTACAGCTTGTTCTAGTTTATGTCCCAGAGAAACTTAATTGAAATTCTGTATTTCCTGTTGGCTGACATAACGTGGCTTCCTCTTTAACACATAGATCCTCCTCAGAGGCATCCAACTCTTTTACTAGACATCAGAAGTTTAGGCTGTCTGCATCTTTCTTTGGTGATATCTTTTCCTCTCTTTTAAATTCCTGCAGGTCATAAAACGGGTTGTGCTTACCATGTTATCACATCTACTCTCTCAGCTATGGTGGAAGTCAAAAAGAGGTGCCAACTTCAAAACTTAATAATGTGGAATCAATGATTAGTTTCTGGTTAATGATAAAATAATAGGCCTTGATAATAAGGCTTAAAATAACAAGCTTTATTGATCCTATCTGTCAAGTGCCCTAGTCAAAATAAGAAAAATCGACCACTTCTGTATTAAATAGTGTCATTGTAAGTAGCATTTAAAAATGAAATGATTGCTTCTGCTACTTACTTGCTTCCTTGAACCAACAGAATGTCTTTGAAATGAGCAGAATTGATAGCCTGGGGGCACAGGAATGCAGGTTAAAGAGTGTGTTACAACTGGAACAGGAATTGTGCTGCTGAAACTTTTCAGATTGCTCATCCCTAAAAATGTGCCAGTAGATCTCAGTGTAATAAATGCTGATCCGTAGGTAAGAACAACATTCCTTTTGTCCATCTTTTTTGGAAGCTGCCTGAGCAAAGAGATCCTGTGAGACTAAGTTGAAATCTTATGAGTAAGGTGACTTTTGTAGATAGATGTGAGTGTATGTGTTTCACAGAGTTAACTGCTGCATGTTGGCAGCCTGTTTTTCTGAAGTTGTGTTAGACTGGTGTACAGAGTGTAGACATACTAATAGTTTGGAAAAAAAATAATTAATTGGGGAATTTCAGTTGCATATGGGAAAACCATGTGCATTGCTTTTAGCTTACCCTGTCTTAATAAGATATTCTTCATTGCCCTTTTTAATGGTGTGGTCTATATGGCACCTATTTTCATAATTCAGAGTATTTATTAATGTGGATTTTGTAGCTAGGAGCCTTGGTGTTTTATTTAATACGTGATGAGAAAGATGATGTAACATTGTCCACAGCTACCTCACTGGGGGATACAAAGAAGACAGATGGATTTTCTGCAGAAGCAATATGACAACTGGCACTGGGCACAAGTTGGAACATGGGAAATTCCAGTTAGATAGTAGGACTTTTTTTTAAACCACAAAGTTGATAAATACTGGCACAGGTTACCCAAAAGATGTTATGGAATCTGTCCTTAGAGGTGTTCAAGACTCGGCTGGATGTGGCCCTGAGCAACCTGATCTGGTTAGGTCTGCTTTGAGCAGGGAGTTGGGCTGGATGACTTATACACGTCCCTTCCACCCTAAATTATTTCATGATTCTGTGATTGTGGCTGTCTTAGAAGTATGTCTTGCTTGTTCTACTGCATAGAAACAGAACTATTTTTAAATGTTTCCCATTTTAAGTTATATTTTGTTTTGAGCCAAACAACCAATATTTCTCCATGTTTAGGAGCCAAAGATACAAAAATATAAAATAGCAAAAATAAAAGTTGCCGAGTGTTAGATTATCATTGAAATCTTGGCGGGTGGTACTATGGCACCAGATTTGGAAAATGAAAGCACTACAGTGAACGATTTGAATGTTATAAGTGAAGTGGTGCTCACAAATACATGGTGCTAATATATTTTCTTAAGGCACGCTTCATTTGTCTAGCACTCTGGGAGGCAGTGCTAGGTCTTTCCTTCATGCCCTCTGAAATCTTTGAAATGGTGAAAAACAAACAGTTTCAATGTAAGGCAAAAGGAATTCTGATGACGAAGCCAGATTTGCTCTAATACAGTACAGCTGTGTTCATCCTCTAGTTTTGTAGGGCAGAGTTCAAGGCTTTTCACTCTATGGATAAAACAAAAAACTAGGACTGTGTTTGATCATGAGAGGCTGTACATGCTCGAAGTGCACCATTAGAATCATAGGATAAGTGAAAGTAACATCTTGTCCCAGTATTGCTTTTACTGACCCTTCAGTGAAGCAGGCACACAGATAGCTCAGAAAACGTAAGTTCTCCAGACAAATTGGTTTCTGAAGAAAAAATGATTGCTTTATTTGTGCTTCGTTCTTGAAGTTTGTTGCTGTATCAGCACATCAGGGTTATTTTTGAATATGTTAATTATTAGTTAATAAATTATCCGCCAGCTGTTGGCATCTCTTCTTAAGTTGGAGAGAGAAATAGAGTGTGCTCTTCAGCTGAAGATACTTTATTTGACAGGGCCAAGATATATTTTTGGGTTTGGGCAGAAATAGAAAAGAGCCAGTTAATTCAAATTCCAGTCACCTCATCACCCAAGTTCTCTCACATTCCTTGAAACAGAAGAAAATCAAACCAGCAGGCAATTTTGACTAATTCCATATCTATTGTTACAACAGTATTGTTACGATGTAGTGGGACATGGGACACAGGATTTCAAAGGCTTTAATTCTCTGTTACTGAAATTAAATTCTTTCGATTGTTCTTTGGGAAGTGAACTCTCAGGTGGTTTTATTTGCTTTTGTAGGTTGGAAATACCACTGTCCTCAACACTGAATTTCTCAACAAATACTGCTTTAATACAACTAGCCCAGTGAACCATTTCTGTTTATCTCCTTACTTTTTTCCAGTTATTAAGTAGCAAAGGAATTATATAAACCTATTTTTAGTAGTTACTATTTCGCCTTTTCAGACTGCTTTGTGATGGTGACTTCTTAGGGGGATGTTAGACCGAAACCAAAGGGGTTTGGCTGAACTTTTGCTGTGAAAGTAGAAGTTGAAAATCAGACTTCTCTGTCTTGTAGCTAAATATGAACCATCAGTTAGATCTATCTGGTCTGAGTAAGAGATGGTAGCAGTGCTTATGAATTCACCCCTCTCTTTCTCTGTTATTCCGTGATTATTTAAAGTCATAAGAAAAAGATACTTTACATAATCCTTGGTGGATCCAAAGCTTGAACAAGTGTCCAGCTAAATATTTTGTATATTATTTTCCATAGCTGCTTTTGCATTTTAAAGATGTGAATTTCAGTTAGGTAATTTGGAGTTAATTTTTTCTAAAGTTTCAACGTTTATTTGCTCTTGGCTCCTGTTGCCTATACATGAATGCTTATTTTTTCCAACTAGCCAAACTATAGTGCTCCCATCTGAATTCTTCAGACCATTTGTAGCTATTTTCTTCTTTCTGAAGAGTTATTGGTGACTGGTTCCCTTATGATGCAGCTGATTCATTAAGCTGTCTTTAAAAGTCTTTCCCTTTATACATAAGAGTCCTATCCATAGAGTGATTCTAACACTGCAAGTGGCCTGATGCACTTAACATAATGCTTTCAGTTCAGATGTGTTGTGCACAGTTTGTCATGCTGGTTTTGGCCATCAGTTGACTTTTGTTGAAGAGAAAACTTGCAGATCAGTGTGGAATTTCTGTTGGCAAGCCAGGAGGGAAAGATAGTTTTTCAGAGCTAGCTGTGGGTCCCAGAATCTTTCATGTGAAGATGCCTCAATGTAAAAGAATTGCTCTACTTAAGACCAGAGATTCAGTAACATATGCCAAAAGCTGATACGAGTGAATATGAGTTAGGAAAATTCAACCTTGCCTCGCTCTGTGCCTGCAAGTGTTCCTTTCTTTGTAAGGTGTTTTCAGAATCTCTTTGTGTTGGAAGTAGAGAGCGTCTAGTTTACCATTCAACTCCTTCATCAAGGAGTCAGTGTGGAAAAAAGATATTCTAAAATCATAATATGACAAAGTTATTTTCTCAAAATCAAATGCATTCTTATCACGGTATCATAGCAGTCAAGTTCCTGTGACTTCCCTCGTCCATTTGGTCACGTTTAATGAATGTTTATCTGAGCGGTGACCAAGATAGAGATATGATTCAGAATGGGAATGCCTCATTTCCTTATTAGCTGTTCAAAATACTGTTAGATCAACACAAGCTGATTTTTCAAATGTGCTCCTGAGAGCAGTCCCCATTTACCAAGCTAATTGATACGTACTCCTTTATTCTGTACTGCTCCAGCTGGCCCTTCTTGACCAGACTGGCAGTGCCTGTGCAGCATGAGGTGTTGAGATCTCCCTGGCTGGCTGCAGAGGCCCCTCTGTGCTGCTCTGCCTTCCCTGTATACCTCTTGTCCACTCCAAGGGTTCCAGGTGACCACATGGGCCTTCCTCATAAGCCTTCCTATGAGTTGCATTTTGATACATTTTCATGAGAGGCTTTTTGTTTGTTTTCAATTCTGACCAGTGTAGTGGAGTTTGGCTTACAGTCTCCTGCACAAAGCTGCCTTTTACTTTTAGGTTCAGGAAGTGCTTGAATTTGTTCACGAGGGTCCAGGTCTCCTTTGAACTCATGGGACTTCCTTGAGTTTGGAACATTTTAACTTTTAAAAAATTATTTAGGAACTATTTCTTTATAATGTACTCAGCTATAACAAAGGAGGGTTGCTTCACAGCCTTTTCTGTTTGTATTTATGATGCTAAGGTGTATACTGTGTGTAGGTGGGCACAAAAATGAGGTGTTGGAAGAGTGCAAGGGCTCCTGGAAAGATGTTGAAATGCTAATTTGTTGGCAGGCAGAAGAGCCAGACTGATGACTAAGCAACACACTGACTTGAGTTGGGGAGAGATGTCATTCCCTACAAAATGTCCATACCAAGAATGATATACCATGCACTGATGTTCTGCCTTGACAGAGAGCACTTTCTGGGCTTGCTGCCTCCCTTCTGTCCTCATTGTTCTTTGGTTTTGTCTCCTGTGTAGCCCTTTACTCTCTGGAATCCAAGTGCTCTCACTCAACAGCTACAGTTCCCAGCAAACTGAGGTTCTAACTTCAGCTGGGAATCTTTGTTGCCTCTGATAGAAAAACTTGTCAGTGTTGGCCTTGGTTGTTCCACTTCTGTCCGGAAAGTGGTCAACCTCTGATAGTTATTGTTTTCCCAGTTAAAATTAATCCCTTGATTTCAGTGTTTCTGGAATACACACAGCCCATGGAAGGGAATGTGGTTTACCCAGATGAAGTGTAGCATCGGTGTTGTTGCTTTAGCACAGTTATTTACCTTTAAAAATGTGCAGCTAAATAGTACAGAAGGCTGTTTGTCTGCCTTGCCCTGTGCTGCTCTTGGGGTCAGGCTGCACCTTCAAGAGGAAGGGGAGAGAAGCACCTTGCTGAGATCAGCTGAGCCTTCTCAGCTGGGGGAGCTTCTGTTGCGTGGAAGGAGTACGCAAGGAGATTACAGAAGGGGTAGAAGGCAGTTCTGTTAAGAAGAGCATGGAGCAGACTGTAGCTAGATCTTCAAGGAAAGGAAAAGAAAAATTTTTCCTAAACACTGTAGAGACTCTATTATATGTTGCCACCTAGGCCATCATTGAAAGGATCCTGTACTTAAAAGTGAACTAGAGGAAAAGGACCTGCCCTGTCAAGACAGTGTGAGGAAGACAAGGATTTATTTTTTAAAATTTTAAGTTAATCTCCTTTTCTTCTGTTCTGCCTTATTTTAAAAAATGTTATTCCTGATTATATTCTGCTAGAGCTGGCATTGAGTTTAAAAGCTCTTTTGATGGTTTTCATGTGCTAGCTATAAAGAGGAGGTCTAGAGGGTCCTACCTCAGAGCTGTTGCTGTCTTGGAATCCCATTTAGACTTTCTGTTTTTAGAAACTTCACTGTCAGTTTTTTTTTACTTAAATAATATCAAGACCCCTTGTCACTATAACTGACTACTTATGAATAAAACACAGTATCTGTTTAATTGGAATCAAATCAAGTTGAATTCAATCTTGAATTAGAATTAGGTCTTCAAATTGATGTAAAGTGTAACTGAGAAAGATATAGAAACAATTGTGTAAAGAAAAAAATATTGCAAATTTAAAATTAAAAGAGATTTTGACTAAAATTTTTTAAAATCTAATTTTGCATCTGATTAAGAATTTTAATACAGAAATCAAATTATTACCTCATATTTGAATCAAGTACTGTAAGTCTTGCTTTTTTCTTAGACATGAATATTCAATGGAGACAAGGAGACCATCCTTTCATTTATGCTCAGCTCTCCAAAGTTAGATTAGTTTTGCAGACTACAGCATTTTAACAAATATAGTTCAAAGTCAACCAGAGATAATAATCCTAAACTTTGTTGGCATGGAATGCTTTTTAATAAGGATCTTTATGAAGCATATTGGAGGGGTTTGAAGTCTGTTGGTTTTTCTTCCTGGTTTCTGCTATTTGGAGCCTTGTCAATATTCCAAGTTGTGCACCTGCAGCAGTTCCATATACTGCAAATGAAAGAAGTTAAGATGTCTCTCAGATAAGGAGACAACTGCCACCCATTCCTCTGTGATGGTGCTGTATGGCTGAGAATGTCAGAGTCGAGTTTTCTAGAAACCTTGCAGTCTTCTGGAACTTGGCAGGGTTGCCTTTGGAAAATTGTGACCGTTTCCTGGCTGAGTGCTTTACTTGATCAGTCTTTAGATAAAGGAAAGGTCTCATCAGAGGCACATGTTTTCCATCAGTTTTACTTGTATACTTTCTATAAAGGGAAGAGGCACAAAGTGTTTGGCTTGGGTCTTCACACTCAGTGTGCAGACAACTGCAGGTGCTTGACAGGAGTACTAAATCATCTTCACAGATTGGGGATTGTGGCCTCTCAGCAGCTCTAGTCACTAGAATTTCTGAAAAAAAAAAAAAAAAAAAGGAGTGTAGGCTGGGGTGACAGCAGAAAATCAATATGTACTTGTCTAAAGAAATTTTGAATATCAGTCTGCAATTATTGAGAGAGAGAGAAAGGAAGGGAGTTAGAGTGAGGGAGAGAAAGAAAGAAAAGGAAGTTCAATATTGCTCTATCATAGTGTTTAATGTCAGGTCATACATCTCTCATTGTTTTTCTTTGGGATTTAACTCCTGAAGTAAAAATGATTTTGTGCAATTTTCTGTTTTTTCCTGAAAAGTTAATTTCAGCCCTTAAGATTGGAGAGATGCTTGAAAATCGATTGGGAATCACAATTCATATTTCAAGAATGAGAGGAGATATAATAACCCCAAATGTACTATTCTAGTGCTAGTGCCATAAGTTTGGGGAAAAGTCATTACTTTTTTTGTTTAAGCTTTGGCATTCAACTGTTCCACAAATATGATAAGGCTAACAGTGACAAGGGAATTTTAAAATTATAATACCAAGGAATGAAAAGCCAATCCTCCCTCAGCCCACTAAAAGAAGACAGAACACCTTTTTGTAGCCTAAAAAATTGATTATTCGATTATGAAGTCATTCTGTGTTGTTATAAGTTAAATTTTTACAGATGGATATACAAGATGTTTCTTGCTTTATGTGCTGCTCCCCTGGAAAGCATAAAAATGAGTGTTTAAAAAAAGTTTCTTGGTAATTTTGAGTAAAGTATGTCTGTTGGTTAGGTGTCCTGGTGTAATTCCAAATAGAAAATTACATTTCCAGCCCAACATAGCAAAAAACAATTAGAGTAATGGTTGTAGCATTTTTATTTGGATCTGGTTACTATTTATCCGCTACCCTAATTTTGCAATATGATTAACTTAATGTTAAAACTTCATATATTTTACCAACAAGTAAACACACACAAAAAAAAAAATCAAACTTTCAAGTTTTTCACCTATGGGTCCTATAGATGGCTGACACTACTGTAACTCCCACACATAAAGGGAAAAGTACTTGCATTTTTTCCAGTTACTTCATGCATTTTTCTACTTCTGCAATTGTAGAAGTTGTTACAGTTAATGATAATACTAAACTAATACTGGAAAAACAGACATGTTGGAAACTGCAATTTTACACCACTGTTAGTTTACTTTTTTTAAATACACTTGGTTTCCAGGAGACTCCACCTTTAAACAATTGTTCAGTTTTTTGTGACTAGCAATTTAAACAGCCCTATATTGTTCTGTTGTCATATTCCATTACTGAATATATGATTACAAGATAATGCATTCTGATCTTCTCTCTTTTTTTTTTTTTTTTTCCCTCTTTCCCCAGTGAAAAGGCAGAGTCTGAAAGTTCAGATCAATGCAACAGATGACACTGTTTGCATGAGATACCTTCGACCAAGTCAAAACACTAAACTAGAAGGTTTTGTCCTGGGTTATGGAAGCAACTTCTTCTCTAATCAGTACATTCCTTTACCTTCGGAAGGCAAAACCTCCATAACAGAACTTGGTAAGGCATATTTGCTTTCCATCCTACTGTTGTCATGAATTGTGGGAAGAGAGTGAGGAGAACGTGAACCTTGGCGTTTCCTAATTTTTGTTTTTATTGGGTTGTTGCTCAGGTTTTGTTTGTGTTTGTTTAAGGTTCCCTAAAAGAATTTCAGATGCAAGTGGAATTAGGAGATCCTTCAAGGAGAACAGATAGTTCTCGTTGTTTGTAGAGTTCAGTATTTGTTTTGAGGATTTTCATTGTACTATATTGACCACATCACAGATCAAATGGGATGATTTCCCTAAAGCCGCAGTTACAAAGTAGAATACAAGGGAGATGTGCATGTTTCTAACAAATAGTAGAAGAAGCAATGAAGCAGTTTTGTGAGCTGTGTCGCTGATTCCCTGATTTGCTAGAAATGTTTGTATCAAAATGATGCCTTTTCTGGCAGAAGCCTATGGCAGTTCTACATGTTATAGAATAACCTGTAACTTCTGTTTCAGAAGTTATGGAAAGTATTCCATGAGCTGTTGTATGGCAGAGATTAAGCCACATCAGGAATGTTGCATCCTGTTTCCTGGAATAGGGAGGAAGAAAATTTGGTTGTCCCTTAAGTTTGGGATTATGTCAGTATGGGCAGGACAGAAAAATGGTAAAACTAGCTTAGTTAGAATTGTCTGATAAACTATTAAAACATTGAATTACCAGAATTTGACCATTTAAGAAATTTGTTCAATCTCTGAGGTTTTTTCTGTTGCTTTCATTGATGATTTCTAGCCTGAAATGAATCAGGGTTAACCTCATCATTCTAATGCCAGTGATCTTGGTGTAAAACAAGAGGGGAAAAAAGGATGCATAAGTGCCAAAAATGGCAAATGCCAATCGCCATCTTTTTGATGAGGTGAGTTAAAGCAATTCTGAAGATCTGCTACAGGCTGAAAACTGCAGAATAAAAAAGAATAAATAAGATGTTACAGACAGAATAATTAAGATTTTGGAGACTTCCATTAGATCACTGTAGCAAAGGTTGACTTTTTCTTTTTCATGATTTGTTATTCCTGGAATCTCTTCATAATTCTATCACCAATCCGGTGTTTGAGTTCATAACTGTTACTTAAGCTGTGTCTGGTTTATCTGATTTATCCCTTGTGTAACTTTTGAATCATTTCACTAAGAACAGTGTACAAGATTTTCTGTAGAATACTGTGTGTTGGGCATAAGTAATACCTGATGAGCTCTATTGCAGGAGCAGTGAGGTTTACTACTTTTTAGGTACTCTGGGATCCTTGGAAAGAGGAAAAAGCACTGAATGTAATGTCATGTGTAGACACTTCCTATCTAATAGCAGCTTTAATCCCTAATATTTAGTGAAACTGTATGAAAACAGAAAGCTGAACGTCACCTGTAACATAAAATTTGGGATTTTGTAACTTTAATGTTAATAGCTAATGGCTGGAAACTGTAGACACCTTTCTTTAGTTCTGCAGTGTATCAGAGTGCTAGCCACATGCATATTCATTAAAGCTTACCATTAAGGAATCAGAATCTTGTGGCAATGAACGCAGAAGATGAGAAACTCCACGACACATACAGCCTATAATGAACACATTTTCTCTAGTGTATCTGGAGAGGGAAAAGCACAATGTTGGGGAATACTCACCTTTTTCTTTTTAATTATTTATTTTAAAGGAGAGTAAATTCAAACTTTTAACTCAGTCTTGCTAATATGAGTTGTCAGTCAGTTTCCTAGTGACAGTGAATCTATGAATGTGACTGAGTGAGTGTCCAGTATTTCCTAGTGACAGTGAATCTTTGAATGTGAGTGTCCAGTATCTAAAAATGTAATGTGCAACATTACTAGGATTTCCAGCTTTAAGAAAATGTCATCTTTGAAAGGACAGGAATAAAGAAAATAACAGCAATATGTACTTCAAATCACAAGCATTTATTTAAGGCAATTAACAGTACATTTATTGGAGCTATTACTTTTAGTTAAGAGATTTAGGGTTAGATTATATGCTTTATGGACTTGTTTATTGGAGTTTGGAAGCCGAGACTATATCATCTTTTCCATTTTAGGGGGTTGGACTAGATGACTTTTAAAAGTCCTTTCCAACCCAAGCCAATCTATGATTCTATGATTTGATTAATATTAAACACCACGTTAAACTGCAGCTTTGACTGTACTTTCCAAGTGTGCACAGAACACGAGCTAAAGCAAGAAACATTAGTTGTGCATTTGGCTCTGTTTCAGAGTCACTTGTGTGGCAGAAGTGAAGAGAAGACAGTGGTGATTGCGAGCAGCCCGCACAGTTTCAGGGACTGGCTGCTGGCACAAACTGGAGGAATTGCAGGATGGTTCTTAGTTTTAGGAATAACGGTTAGGTTTTTTTCTGGCAGCCAGAGAACTCAGCTGAGCACACACTATGTGGATGTTGGAAAAATAAGGTATTATAGAGGGACAATAAAAATACTCAAGATATTTTCCAAAGATACAAATCCTTTAGACCTTATTGCTGAAAAATCTTACATTATCTTTGTACTCCTCATGTACACATCTCACGTGATGAAGTTGGCCTGGTATGCCGTCTTCATGTTAAAACGATACATTTTTAAAATGTCACACTAAAAATTGTCTGTTCCGTATTCTAGGTGATCTAGTGATTCAAGTGCCACTGTATACCTTGCAAAAAGTCTTCAGTGGGTTCCACACATTTTTCCACAATCAGAACAACTAAGTTTATACAAAAATATTCACGTTCACCTTGAGAATTCTTCCTTGGTCCTCTCATGCTTTGGCTTATCTGACTTTTACAAAAAGCAGATGAACTTTACAGGCTGCCCTGAACAGTGGTTGGTTGTGGCTTTTGCTGAACAGGATGTGGAGAGAGTGATTCTTAAGTGTGAAAAGACATTGTGGCCCGTTTAGACCAAGACTGACACAATTTAATGCTCCCTCCTCTCCTGTCTAGTGGTTCATGGAAAAAGAATACCCTTCCTAGTCAACTTAGGGACTTTGATCACAAACTTAAACTGTTTTGGTAGCTGAAGTGTAAAGATTAGAAATGGAGATTTAAGGGTGTTCATTAGTTACTAAAAGGTATATTTTCCTGATGGCTTAAGGAGCATTGCTTTAGAATATAATGTCTTGAGTGACTAGATCCAGGAGTTTGGAATCTCTGTATCTAGACAAAAGTGGGTCTTGTCCTAGTAGTATTAAAATTCTCTATTCAGTGAAGATTTGTAAGTGAAAATGGTACAGAGATGCAATCAACTGTACACCCTACTCAAAGAAAAAAAAAATCATTTCATAAATTTAGTAGTTAGGCCAATGTAAGAAAACATACAGACTTTGAATCTAAGTAAGTCATCATTCCCTTCCTAAAATGCATCCATCCTTTGAAATGTCCTTTGGCCTTTCTAACAAACAGTACAGTTCTACACAGCAGAATGAAGTGCCTTGCAGTCATTTCCTCAATTTAGCTCTGTTAATGGAGCAGCATAATTGGTATTTTCTTCGGGATAATTGTCATTGGTTGGAACTGGAGTATGGGGAATGAAGCAATGACTAATTTATTTTTTTAATAGATGACACAATACACACAATAATATTTATATATAAGGCCCACGATTTCCATGATTTCCATATTTACAACCCTGTTGCTGTTGATTAATGTGAAGTTTATTGTCAGATTTTCTGCTGGGTCACATGCTTCTATGAGTCTGTTAACAATAAACTTGAAGTCAACAGATTTATTAGTTTATGGAATTACATGTGTATATGTGCATATATTTTAAAAGAAATGACTCAAGGATGTGATCTTTCCTAGGATTTCCAGGAGAGTTATAGGGCTTTGTAGAAAGTGTGACATCTGCCTACATTTCATCCATTAAGATATTCAGCACCTCACTGCAGTGATTCTTATCTTAAAAGATTTATTTTCCCCTCTTTTTCAACTAAAATAATAACTGAGCCAGCACTTGTGTAACATTATCCATGAATTGGGAACTGCCTGCAGAGAGCATGTACAAAGAGAAAAGTTCTGTTGGATTTCCAGAACTTGTAATGAGCTTACACTGGCAACAAACTCTTGAGCAGCTTCATGAACTGCTAGATAGATAAATTTCAATCACAGCAAAGGGTAAATGACGATGAGGCAACATCAAAATTTGGTTTAAAGAAGTATGCCTTTTTATCAGAATACAAAATGTGTTTTCTTTTGTGCTAAGTGTGTTTTATGAGCTTACAAGATAGTAAGCGACATTATTATTGGTCATGGAAGTTATTCAGACTGTGTCAAAAGATATCAAAATGTAAATTCAGCTAGACTAATAAATAAGGTGAACAGACCCATCCAAAAGTTCTCAGCTTGACTTAAGTCTTTATCTAAATCTGTTTGGTCTGCATGACTCATAAATAAAGAGTATTTCCTTGAGAAATTTGTGCTAGTTTTTTCTAACTTGGTTAGGAAGTTTGCAAGTCAGCCTCCTTGAATTTGTTGATACTGTTGTAGGAGCCCAAAAAATTGGATGGAGACAGGAAAATTTTGTAAGAATGAACAGCAATTAGCTAACAGAGTGAACAAAATTCATTTCTTTTTCAATTTCTAAAACCAGCTCAGAGCTGGGCCATACTTGGGCCTTTCCTTTATGTGAACCAGGTTGTACAGTGTCAGAGGAGAATGTATTGGAAATCCTGCTTTATAACCATAATAAGTGATGGGTGAATTTTGCATATATATAGGGAATAATTCTAGTACCATCTTGAACACATTTTAGAAAGTATAATGCGGGGATGTGTGCTGGAGCAGTACTTAGCTAAACGATCTTACTGTGCAGTTTCTTGCATTTGATCGATTCCCAGAAATGTGTAGATGTATTAACCACATGGTTTTCAAGATGCCAAATGTGAAGATTAGCTCAGAAGTATGTCGCTTCCTAATAACTTAACAAAAAACATCTTCTTATTGCTGATGTTAGCTCAGCATAGTGGACTGGAGGACCTAAAGGAGGTCAGCAGGAGCACCTTCAGCTGGACAAATGTACTTATTAGCAGCAGGTTCATCCACACCAGCCCCTTTGTTCCCTTTCTTTGTCTTTTCCCATGCTTTTTACACCACAATCCACTCTGATCCCTTCCTTTCTTCACCTTTGGCCTTAACAACAACCATAGTGAGTCTTTAGCAAACCCTAAATTCAGATTAGAGTATTGCAGCCTGAAGCTAAAAATTACTTTGTTTTGATTTCTGAATCTGCTGGTGTATGAATTCTAATGATGCACTGTAACACTTTATTTTATAAACATTTATTGAAAGTTCATTAGTGCATCATTAGAATTCATACACCAGCAGACTCAGAAATCAAAACAAAGTATTTACTACACTTCTCCTTTCCCAGTCCTTTCCACTTGCAAACTACCCAAACACGATGGCCTTGGGCTCCAGCAGCAACTAATAACAATAGTATGTTGTCAACATTCTTCTCATAACACATCCTACACTAAACCAAAACACAGCTCTTCTAAGAAGAAAATTAACTCTATCCTGGCAAAACCAGGTCACTCCTGAAGCTGTTAAGATGGATAATACACCTTTTTTTCTTTTAATAATTTTATATAATTAATATTACAGAATCTTAGTCAAACAGTTGGGGTTTTTTTTTCTTTTGTAATGATGGCAAAGTGATGGTTTACTTCTGTGCAACTTTGCAGTCTTTGAAATGTCATAATTTTATTTTAGAAATGCACTTGTCTTTTAAAATATTTCAGTGTAAATAGTTGGTACATTCCGTGAATCATAATGACACACAGTCAGAACCCCATATTTTTTTGGCTCTGACAGTCATCTTTCTGCTCCCTGTCTTTTATTTCAGCAGTTAAATTAATTTATCCCTTAAGTATTATGATAAAGTAGCACAAGCTAAATTATGATTTATTTAGGTTTTAGTATTTCATAGCATTTTATTTTTCTCCTCCAATGTTACTTGATTTTCCCCCAAAATCCTGCATGGATCTGTAGAGTGGATTATGCATATACAGGCATCATAAGGGAATGCAGATGGTCATAAATAGTTCTTGCAAGTTGGCAGCATTTAATACATGGGTGAGGCAATGTTTTAAGCCACTGAAAATGAATTGAGTTGTAGTAGCATCAGATGATTTTCATGTTGCTATGATGATTGATGCATATATTTCTCAGCAAGAGGACTGAATTGGTGTGAAAGCTCAGTGGCTTTCTAAACTTAATAAGAGAAATGTTAAATTGCAGTGGAAGACTAAGAAAGAACTCCCTTTTCTAAACCTGAATCAGGGCTCATTATATGAGATTAAGCAAGCTGTCCACCTTTCTTGGTTTCAGTTTCCTTGGGTATAGAATGTAACTCTGTCCAGAATAGAAGCATTTCAAGGCCTGTGTTCTTCAGTCCGTGCGTAATGCTGTGGTACTGTGTGTCAAACAGATGAATTTAAGTTAAACTACAGTTTCTGTCCTCTTAAAACCTATATAGTAGCATGGGTGATTCTGCTCAGGAATGGCAAATTATATTTCTAAATTGAGATATATTTTTAGTTGAGTTAAGAACAGAACTGTGGTGTTGCATCCCAGGTATTGAATGTACTCCTGTGGTAACTTCAAATTCAGACTTTACTTATAATGGTCATAATATTGTCTTAAATTCATTGGTTTTAAACCAGACAAGTGGTACTTTTTAAACTTGCTGTTCTGTAGCAGAGCTCTCTCAGCATCTAGTCTTAGCTTGTTTTCCTAAACACTTCCTTTTATAAACACTTCCTTTTATAGATTGTGTTACAATCAGAAGAGCCATGAGTTCCCTGGGAAATGGGATGTGTTGTATCCTTTATTAAAGCAACATTTGTTAAATCCCCAAATAAGTTTAATGAAGAGCACTCAACACAAAATGTTCCTGCTGAGAGCACTTTGTTACAGAACACCTGTTAGAACTAATGATTCGTGATGAATACCAAGTTTTATAGCTTTGAGATGTGCAGGGATTTTTCTAGTGATGGAGCAGGGAAACACTAGCTGTTTCAAAGCATTTGAATAACTTTCTTTCAGAATCTTTGGACGTTTTGTTGATGAAAACATATATTTTTGCAGTTTTGAAGGGTGACTTAGTAGTTCATGAGATTTCAAGGTGATGCTTGAAACCAATTTTATTGAAGTTAAGATTGCTCAATACTTTGCAAGCGTTCTAACAGTCTCACAAGTGGGCATGAATGAACAGCGGAAAACTGGGATTAAAGTACAGGGAAAACAAATGATTTTGAAATGTCACTTATTTCTAGTTTTAAGTCTCAGTACAAAAAATGTCCAGATGATTGCACAGATCCCAGATGAACTGTGTGCCACCCTAAATATTAAAAAAAGATATCTTTAAAGTGAAAAGTTATTTGCACTTTGGGGTTGCTTTGAACTAATTATTTTTTCCACACTGCTTTGAGCAGCTGTTTTCAGTGCGCATCTTAGTTATGTTTGTATTGGGTGCACTTGAAACTCATTTATAAAAAATAACTAAACAATGAAAGTACACCCACAGTATGGGTTTCCAGTGACCTACATGCACAGAATCAGTTATTAGAGTGGTTTTCCCCACACTGGCACAGCATTTTGAGTAACACAGCAAGCTTTTGGTTTATTCAGTGCTGGTTTTCCTTCCTCTGACCTTACAGAAATCTGAATGTAAGAGGAAATTGAATTATTTCTCAGTGGTTCTGTTTAATTGGTAGACTTCAAGGTATCTGTTACACTGAGATAGGCAGGAAATTCAGTCTGTCATCTGTAGATACAGATTTAGATAAATGTATCTAAACTAGAATAAAAATTTTACATAGAATAATCCTTTTCTTAAAAAACCCTGTAGCTAAAGTAAATTTGATCAGTATATGGTGAGCCAAATTCTGCCCATGGATATCTCTTCGGAAGCTCCTATCACTTCTTTTTGTAGTGTTGTAGTTTGGAGAGTTGAGCTTGGTTTTAAATAATTAAGAAGGGCAGAAATCTTGACATCCTGTCGTCAAGAGTAAGAGAAAAATCTTCTTTCTTGAAGATGAATTCCCCAAACTAAAATCACCATCTCAATATTGTTTTAATCAAAGCATTTATGATTTCAAGCTGCAGAGTGAAGTTATCTGCCTTTCACTGCCAGAAACATGAATATATCTGAACTTGTGTCCTCTTACCATGTGCGCTTGTGTCATCCAAACTGCATCAGATGTCTCTCAAATGTGTTGGAGTTCCTGTAAAACTTGATTTGCTTCATTTCATTATTTCCTATGAAGACTAGTATTGCCAGAAGTTTTCCAAGCTGGTTCACAACTGAACTGGCAGCCAGCTAGCAATGACTCTGCATCCTTTAGAATGGCTGCAGTTCTTGTGTACTTTAAAAGAAACTTAAGCTATTCAGGTAAGGTTGAACTGAAAAACAAAAACTCTTGTCTTTGGAAGGGCTTTGCACTTTTTTCACTCTGTAATATGATCTATTCAGTTAGCTTCTTGAAATGAAGCAGTTGAACCTTTTCTGGGAAGTGACACAAAATAGTTTGAACTGGAGTTAAGATGGACAGAGATTCTTTCCTTTAAAAATTTTAAAAAATGTTTAGCAGAGATTCATTTTCATTGGAGAAAATGCATATGGGTTAAAATTAAAATAAATGTAAATGTCAGAAGGTCTGTGAAATAAAATTTGCTTCTGAGATTAATGTATTAAATAAGAAAATAACTTAAAACTATTGCTCTCCTGTTCTGTGCAACATTATTTCTAATGTAACGGTAACCAGAGATTCCAGTCAAAGTCACAACCCTTTGTGGATTTTACACAAATATTAGTCCCTAACTCTTAAATCTTAATAATAACTTTGCTTTCATAAAGAGTATTCCAAACTGTCAAAGCACTTAATAGTTAAATCTCATCATAAGTCTCTGGAAAAAGTATGTAAATCTAATTATAAAACAAGCCAGTAACCAAAGTGGGGACTGTCTTAAACACGTCTGACACTGTGTTGTTTCCTACAACCAGACAATCATGCAAATCCTGAATAATTTAGTATTTTTTGGATTATGTGCTTCTAAGTGACCAATGCATTTTTTTATTCTTTTTACAATATATCAGCTCTTTACCAAGAAACTGCTTACAGTAGGAAAAATAAGGTGTGTAGCCTGAAACAGAATATATTCTAGGAAAAGTTCCTCCAGCTCCTACCAGGAGAGTAGAGATCTGTGGTTGTACTCTTCAGGCTTTGCCCTCTTACTTTACCTGTTTAACACTTCTGTTTTGCCATCACCTCTTCCTTTTAATCTTGGTGTTCATTCCCCTTCACTTTCCAAATAATATTTACGTCGGAATGTCCTGCCATATTCACCCGTGTGTCGTGTCTCAATCAAAAAGAATTGCCAAGTCTTTTGTGCATGGGTGCATTATTTTTCCTAATGGCTAGAATTTTTCTGAATAATTGATGAACATGCTGAACGATCACAAAGATTGGATAGTGTGTCAAGTTTTCACTGAATATTGGACTTTTTCTTATGAATTATAGGTTAATCCCCTTCTCAAATTAGTAGCACGTCTGTACTAATTGTTGCTTTCTCCATTTACAGATGCAGAGCCACGGTATTTGGTTTCAGTCAGACCAGCTCGCGTTTCAAATAACAAGAAATCTTGTTCAGGTATTTTACCATTACTGCATCTTGTTCTTAAAGTAGTTAAAGGAAGACAGAATATTTTACTGGATTTCTCTGGAAAGATATTCGTAACTTAGGTGTCTGACAAATGCACAAATTCCACACCTGGAAAGGTAAAATCTAGGACAATATTTCCTAGTCAGTAATTAGTCACGCAGGTGCTGTTCAAAACATGAAGAAATACCTAAAGATTGTTCCTGTAAAAAGTTCTCACAAATTATGATTGAAATTCAGAATACTAATTTCTGAAGTTTAAAGAGGTCACAAGTGCTTGCAAAAAAAGTAAAAGTTTCTCTTCCCAAACTATTACTGCTAAGATTCCTTCACCTGTGGACACATTAATGCTCTTTGTTTCTCTTTGGAAACTGTGACTTGTGTGTGTGTGTGTGTATATGTTTCTGTAAATCGATGCTACTACTAAGTTAAGGAAAAGGGGATGTTTCTAGCTTATTCTATACATAGCAGAGCAGAAATCTGAATTTGATTCTTGTCCGTTCCAAAGACTTTCTATGTGACAAAGAATAAACTCATAGTATATACGTATATGTTTATAGTTTGAAATCTTTATATTATTTTTTTTCTAATTCCTGGTAACTGCTTGGGATTAATTTCTTCTTGCTCTTGGCCAGATGTAAAACAGTATGAAAAGTGATCTGCCTTTCAGATACATCTCAAAAAACACAAAACCAAAAAAATTGCCTAATGCACTGTTTGGACATTATTAATTTTTGTATCTACAGTCTACAGAAACTGATTTGTGGAACAAGATTTAGATAATTGACTGTTCAGTCCAGTCAATAAGTTCAGTCCAGCAGACAAAGGTGTAAGAACAGCTGTTATCCACATATATGGCAAATCTTTAGTAGTGAGAATAGTTAGACTAGACACATTATCAAGAATTCTGGTGGAGTCTGACTTGCTTCAATTTCAAATGTACAAATGAAGACTGGTTACATTTCTAGAAGATACACTGTAGTACAAGCTGCAGTTAGTAAAAAGGAGTTGTATGAGTTGTATTCAGATCAGCATAGATGATCACTAGGGTAATTCCTGGTTTTACAGTGTATAAATCATTGCAGCTCTAACTGGGAACTAATGGCGTAATAAGAGACATAATCAAAATCATATGTAGGTCCTCCCAAAAACCTGTATGATTTCATGCTATATGAGAGTTTGTTTTTTCTTTTCCTTAAAGCTCACATATTTTCCATATTTCATCAAAAAGTGATCAAGAAAGGGATCTTGCTATAGATGGCAGATTTGCCAAATAGTTTGGTGAATGATCAAGCTGTTTGTTTTAAGTTTTTCTTTAAAAATGAGGAAAGAGGAACTGGTCCAGAAAACAAGAAAATTACTTGGACGTTTGCTCTTGTGGAAGTATCATATGTTCCACAGTATATCAAAGCATGTCATACTTCCTCTTAAAGGTAGAGAGTGGTTTTGTTTGTTTGTGGGGTTTTTCCAGCAATGTATTCATCATCAATAGAAAGTAAAAACCATCATCAATAGAAAGTAAAAACTCACACGGTTAGTGTTTCTAAATGTACACACGTTTCTAAATGTCCTGAGCTCTCTGTAACACCTTCTGTGATGCAGTCCAAGACAGCCAGAGCCAGTTAATCTGCATAGAGTTTACTCTCATACTAAGCATACCAAAGCCACCCATTGTTCACTTTCAAAAACTAGCTTTAAATGGAGCATAGGCTGAAAAAAGAGAATTAGAGAAAACTTATAATAAGACAAAATCAAAATAAAGTCTCCCTCCTACCCACCAAATAATAGCAAGAATTTCTCTAGCTTTGCTCTGGATCTGCAAATCTGTAAGTGAAGTCTTCCACTTTCTTCCTAGGTTGAAGTACATGCTGCACAACTCCAGAGGGGACCTAAAAAACAATCTTTCTGAGACTTGTGTGTCTGGTGCCTTCTTTTTTAAGCAGTCTCCAAATCTGTGCTGCTGCTGCCTGCTAGCTGCATCCTCCCTTCTTTCATGCCAGCTTTCTTCTGCACTTCTTTCCTCTCTTTAAGCTCAATTGGCTTCAGAGAAGAAGCAGTCTCTGTTCCTTGCAGATGTTTCACTTGCCTCAATGAGAAAACAACAAACAGATGACAGTCACTGTCTCTGCCTCCCCTTTTTAAATCATACATTAGAAATGGTGACTGTGAAAAAGGGAGAGAACTGTTTTACCTTTACCTTCAAATTTATAAAAGAAGCAGGTCTTCATTTTCTTTTTATCTAACTGCAAAAAACTTTCCCCTACATAATTCAGGAGAGAGAAACTAACTTGTAATTGGAATTTTGTTTCTTACCTAGGTCGAAACAAAACTCAAAAGCCACTGCAGCTGGTAGTTGGCACTCTGACCCCTACCTCTGTGTTCCTCTCTTGGGGCATCCTAGTCAACCCTCAACATGACTGGACAGCAACAAGTAACTGTGCTAGCGACAGGTAACATAACAGAAAACTGTTTTTTAATGCTGATCATTATTTAATTCAGTGTAGTTATCTAGTGTTGCTGAAATAAATTTGACAGTAGAAACTGAAAAGTTGGAAACAGTAGTTCTTAATGTGAAGTAAGTTTTCTCTTTTACTTAAATCAGTGCTTTGCAAGCCTTTACTTGTTTTTAGTGCAAATTTAGTCAGACATCTACATGTTGAAGTACAAATCTTGTTGTTTCACATTAGATCCTTTGTTCTTCTTAAATGAATGGTCTTGGATCTACCTTCATTTGTATCTGAATTAGTTGAAAGAAACTTTGTTAAATCATAGAAAATATACTGGTTTAAAGTTGGCCAAATAGAAATAAGTAAAATAAGTAAATAAAATAGGTAAAATAAGTGGTTTGTTGTGCTATGGTAGGAGGCAATGATGCCTTGTTTTAATGCTATTTAAATAATGTTTAAATGTTTTCTGTATTTGGCCTCACTGCTACACTGCTTGCCTGATATTGATACAGTACACCTCTCATTAGTTTCCTGTTGTAAGTTAAATTAGATCTACTATAAATTTCTGTTTTACTGTCATTATTTTATGAGTGGTAGAGTAGGTGGGGAGCTCAGGAATACTCACCAAGTAGCAGTTTCAAGAGAAGTCATAGTGGTGGGTGGCTTCTCAGTTAAGTGCACCGTTACATTTTAGGCAACTCTTGGCAGATAAATAAAATTAATCTGCTGCAATTATTGAAATTGTTAATACAGATATTTTCCCTGCTCTGTCATTTTGGTGTTCTCTTATTATTCTTCCTTTTATGACAGAAGAATTCTTTTTCTTCATTTACATCCTGTGAAGCTCCATTCAACTCAGCAGTGTTTTGTAAAACCAAGAAGAAACTTGGTGTACCCATGTTTAAGATGCATCTGCATCTGGTTTAAAACTATCTTCTGGGGTTTTTTTACATGCATCTTTGCATTATTCGTAACACTTCCCCTCCCCATCTGTCTAGTTTTTGTTTAATTTTTAGCTGTCTAAATTAGACTTGAATCTCCTTACTTTGGTGTTGATAATAAAACTCCCATTGATAGCATTAGACTGAATGTCATAGATTACGTTAAAAAGTGCATTCCATGTAGCCAATATGACCTTTTCCTTACCTCCCAGAAGTTTTGGACTAACCCTTTTCAAGCTTCAAAAAATTCTCATGAACAAATTTAGATCTTCATCACCAACCAGAATTTCAAACACTATTGAAAAATGACACTAATGTTTTATTATGAAATTGTAATGAATATTAGGAAATCGTAGAATCACAGAATGTTCTGAGTTGGATGGGGCCTTTAAAGGTCATCTAGTCCAACCCCCCTGCAGTGAGCAGGAACATCAACTAGATCAGGTTGCTCAGAGCCCTGTCCAACCTGACCCTGAAAGTTTTCAGAGATGAGGCATCTACCACCTCTCTGGGCAACCTGTGCCAGTGTTTCACCCTCACTGTTAAAACATTTTTTCTTTCTATGTAGTCTAAGTCTACTCTAATTTTAGTGAAATGTTGTCAGGCTGTACTAAAGTACTGGCTGTGTATTTGCCTTTTGCTCCCATCCTTTTGCTGCCTTCTTGCAGCCCAGACAACCAACCATTTCCTGGGCTGCATCAAGAGAAGCGTAGCCAGCAGGTTGAGGGCGGTGATTCTGCCCCTCTACTACACTCTTGTAAGGCCCCACCTGGAGTGCTGTGTCCAGTTCTGGAGCCCCCAACATAAGAAAGACATGGACCTGCTAGAACGAGTCCAGAGGAGGCCACAAGGATGATCCGAGGGCTGGAGCACCTCTGCTATGAGGACAGGCTGAGAGAGTGGGGGCTGTTCAGCATGGAAAAGAGAAGGCTCCAGGGAGAACTTCTAGTGGCCTTCCAGTACCTGAAGGGGCTACAGGAAGTCTGGGGAGGGACTTTTTGTAAGGGCACTTAATGATAGAACAAGGGGAAATGGCTTTAAGCTGAAAGAGGGGAGGTTTAGCTTAGATATTAGGAAGAAGTTCTTCACTGTGAGGGTGGTGAGACACTGGAACAGGTTGCCCAGAGAAGTTGTGGATGGCCCCTCCCTGGAAAAAAAAAATGGATGAGGCTTTGAGCAACCTGATCTAGTGGAAGGTGACCCTGATCATAGCAGGGTTGGAACTGGATGATTTAAGGTCCCTTCCAACCCAAACCATTCCATGATTCTATAAGAGGACTTGCCTATGAGAGTCTTATTGTTAATTTTGTTTGAATATCTCCCTGTACTTCAACTCTAAAGATATACTGACACTCATGAGTCACTGGTTTAAAAACATATGAAATTACAAATGTTCATATCAAAGTATGGGTATATACCTATAAGCAGATTTCTATTTTGCAGGTAAGTATAATGATAAAGTTAATGAAGGGAAAACAAAAAATTAAATGAATCATAGAATCATAGAATAGATTGGGTTGGAAAAGACCTCCAAGATCATCAAGTCCAACCCCTGATCCAACTCCAATTACTATATCATGGCACTAAGGGCCACGTCCAATCTCTTTTTAAAAACCTCCAGGGATGGTGAATCCACCACCTCTCTGGGCAGGCCGTTCCAGTGCCTGATTACCCTCTCTGTAAAGAATTTCTTCCTAACATCTAACCTAAACCTCCCCTGGCAGAGCTTGAGCCCATGCCTCCTTGTCCTATTGTTGGTTGCCTGGGAGAAGAGACCAACCCCCACCTGGCTATAACCTCCCTTCAGGTAGTTGAAGAGAGTGATGAGGTCACCTCTAAGCCTTCTCTTCTCCAGACTAAACAACCCCAGCTCCCTCAGCCTCTCCTCACAGGACTTGTGCTCAAGTCCCTTCACCAGCCTCGTTGCTCTTCTCTGGACCCGATGCTCATATTTTGTTTGCCTTTACTGGACCAAAATGCTTGTGATTTGTATAAATGATGAGAAAACTTTTCCACATGACCATGACATGTATTTCTATAATTCCAAGCAGAAACTGATTCAAATCTATTTTAATATTTAGTCCGTGTATGGAAGAAAAATTACTAATTTATTATAATAATTTGAATGAAAATGTATGATAACAAAAAATTAGAAGGTAGCCCATCCTTAGGAAATTAGCATCATGTTAAAAGTACAAGACTTAAAATCAGATAACAGATTCATCATTTGTATCTGTTGCAGGGGCACTCTACTTCACTCGATCCTTACTCATCTGACATGTTCTCCTTACTGTGACATGTTGAAATGTACTGTTATTCATCCTCAAGACTGTTGTGTAGTGACTAACGTCTAATCTCTGACATTGGCAGTATGTGGCAATTACGACCTCTTAGCTCAGTTCTGTCAGCTAATATCCCACCAAGTTTTAGATTTGTAACTCTCTATGACCTGAAATGGAGTCACTGTTCTGGGCCTCAGATTTTACCATCTCCGGATGGACCTTAGGCTTTCATACAAATGTTGCATAATATAAGTTAGTTAAATATGTTACTGACTCAGAAGATAAAAACCATGTGCAACAGCATGGATCTGTTGGCCAAGATTTTCTCTAGTATGAGTCTGACCTCAGTGGGATATTCCTTAGAACTGGTTCTGTGAGCAAACAAGTGTCCTGATTTTGCTGGAATAGAATCATAGAATTAATTCTCTGTTAGAAAAGCTGCATTTTTAGGAAGACTGCAGAGCCCAATCTGGTGAGAACAAAATTGATAAGACACTGGTTTAGTTTGTGGTCAGCCATGGTATGCAGGTTTCCATAGTGATTGAGGTCTTTAGCAGTTTAGAGTTAGCCACATGCTAAGGCTAGGAGGAGCGAAAGCCAGGGCAACTGAGCCAAGCTGGCCAACAGAAGTATTCCATACCATAAATGTCACGCTTGCTTTAAACTGGAAAGTTTGCTAGGGATGACCCTTCTTCCTCAATGGCTATCATCCCTGGAAGGTCTTGCCCATCATTCTGTTCCCAAGGCCTACTCTCCTAGTTGTTGTGATTGTTGTGCTTTCGTTGACTGGGTATAACTTTGTGTATTTTACATTAGTATTAGTATTAATATTAGTTCTTATTATCATTTCATTAAATCTGTTTTCATTTCAACCCACAGGTCTCCTTTCCTTTTCCCAATTCCTTTTCACAGGTGGGGAGGGGTCATTGGGTGGTAGAACAACTGACTAAACCAAGACAAGACAACGAGTTTTGAATAAAAGGCACCACATTCTCAAAGAGCATTGGTATCTTTTATTGCTTCAGTGAGATTATTGCTAGTTTATTGAGGCACCTAGTGTTCTTCTGTACCTACAAAGTGCTTTTCAAGAAACTCCAATAAAGAGAAGTTCTTGTGCCATTTTTTTTGACAAACCATTCTTTGGTTGCTTAACTCTCTACAGATTAAGGGCTATGTAGCGTGCTACGTATTTCCTGCAAGATATCCCCAAACTCTAATTCCCTGTGGAAGCAAAGATAATCACTGCCATTTGTGTAGACCAAAGTTCTTTGCAAGGTCAAATTTCAAAGCCTTCTCAAAGTGGTTGTCATCTCTGGTCAGAGCCTTAGCACTAGAATGCAAAACAAAACAAAACAAAGACCCAAACAAAAAAATACAAGCAATTAGTTTTATGAAACTGATTAAAACTTCATAACACCAGAAAGGTTCCACCAACAAGATGGAGTTAGCTTTCTCAGCATCTTCTGTTTTCTGACATCAGTATGAAGTAGTTGATGAGGGAGGATGGCAAATTCATGATAACCTGCTGCATAGTCATGTTCAGTTCCTCTCTTTATATTTCCAAGGGAGTAGAGAGACTTGTTTCCTCTCTGCCTCTCAGTGTTCAAACAACCATCAGTGAACAGAGCTGTCATAATAAACATGCTGGGGCTGTATTTACTGTCCATTTAGGTCTGAAAAAGAGTATAGACTATTGTATAGATTTTTCTTGACCTTTCCTTTGGTTAGAACAACTCCCAAAATAATCTCAAAATGGAGCGTAGGGTCAAAAAATGCAGAGTCTGACCTTCAGTTTTTTGGGCAAGGGGAGTTGGGGAAAGGAACAGAAAATGTTTTTTCCATGCAAGACAAAAACAGGGTTTGTAGATAGAATACTATATATTACTGTTCTGAGTGGATTGTGTAGAAAAACAAACATGCTTCCAGATAGGTCTGAAATAGAAATTTAAAACCTGAAGGTATGGGTTTTTTATTAAATAAGTTAAGAACTTCAACAAATTCACATTTATATTGCTTAAATTTGTTTGCCTGTGATTTAGATGTCCTAATGTCATATTTGCAAATAGTACAGAATTTGTGTTTTACTTAATTTGATCTGATGCTTTTTAAAAAATAGGGAAAAACAGAGAAGAATCCATACTTACTCTTTATGTTGTACAGCACATAAAGTAGCATTTTTAAAACCCTAAATTCAGAAAGATATGTGCGTGTGTCTCCTTGTGTGCCTGTCTGCAAATCTTTGTCACTATGCAGCTGCCAACTTATCCACAATTTGTGTTGCGTATGTCATAGACAGTGCATTTTAAACTTAGCAGAATTCCTTAAGGAACATACTTCAGCAAATAAACTTTTTGAGTTTCAGATGCTTTTGAGTTACTGCTGAGTGAGTATATGCTGAAAGCTTGTTTAAACATGGAAAGATTTGTTGATGGTCAGTCTCTCATTCTTCAGAACCTCTGACTCTTCAATTAATTTCAGTCATTCTACTAAAAAAAAATAAGTGAAAAAAGTGAATGTTAGTGATAATGTAAAAGTGAAAACTAATTTAGAGAGTGCTTTGCAAACCTAACTGGTAGCCATCAGCGATGTAATTCTTTCCATTTTTTTATATATGTCAGTGCCTGTTACTTTAAAGTAAACTTGGCATCAAAAAGGAAACAATATAATCAACTTCATGTGCCAATTTGTGAAACACTCAGTATCTGAAAAATCGTAGATGAAACCATTTCTTTTATTATTTTGTAACACTAAATGGTTGCTGTTCTTCTAATGAAATCTAACTGTAAACAAACAAATAAATATATGTGTATATTAATAGTCTTTTTAAAAAAGTCTGATTACATTCCTATACACAAAAGTGCAATAAGTTTTATGATCATCTATCTACGGCAACACGAAATCACAGAG
>NW_010293360.1:93351-126055 GCF_000700745.2 Antrostomus carolinensis
TGTTTAGCGTTATGTGTGACTAAAATAGTCATGATTAAATTGTTTGGAGTTTTGGTTTGGATCTGATTCCAAATAAACCCATGATATTTATACAAACTGACCTAGTCTGGAAATCTCGTAAAACCATCTGCCTTATAAGATTTCCAGTATCTAATTGTTTGTGCCCAAATGCTTGACTGTGCAAGCATTTTCTGGGAATCTGGCTGAAAAGAGATTTGGTTAACAATTGGAAAAATAGTACTGGAATCCTTGGCAAAACAGCATCTTTCATATTGATATGTTTTGCCTATCCATCCTAGAATTTTGGTTCTATTAGCAGCAAGCAAGGCTTCCTTAATTTCAAAAGCAAAAACTTTGTGGGCTTCCTTAAACTGATCATAATATTTTGATTTCCTGTGTAAGGAAAAGGCTGACTCTAAGCTGAGAAAGGAAAAGTTTCACTGCCTTGCATTGTGGCGTTCCAAAAAAGCCCTATGTAAACTGAATATAGAAAGGATAGAAACATATTTTTGTATAGGCTGACTTTGCAGATACAGTAATCACTACAGTAGTTGGCCTATGGAGTAATATTGTACTCTTGGGGCTTCCTTTAACTGATGAGATTGGGTTTGCTGCTTTTATTTCTGTCATTATTTCACATTTTGTGAGTATCGTAGGTGGAGGCTAGTGAAGTCAGAATATACTTAAAGCTCTTTAATGAAGAGAGAGTTTCAAGACTGCAAGCATTAAACATACCATGGTGTTGCACAAATGCACATGGAGAGAGGCTGTCTTGGCGAAAGCTGGCTCTTTATTTCTTTCCCATGGTTATTTTTTTTTTTAAGTTGGCTTTATTACAGCAATTAACTCTGAGTGGAGCAGTATCACTCACCTGCTCATGACACCTTCTGTTTAAATTGTTGTTTATTATCCTTTCAGTTGTCTAGTAAAAAGGGAGGAGATAAAATTTCTCTATAGTCCCCATGGTGGTTTGGTTCGAGGTATCTTCTAATGAGTGAAATATGACCTGTTAGGGAGAGAGGGAGATAAATTAATTTAATCTAAACAAAAGAACTCTATAGAGTGCTGGCTGGAAAAAAAATGCAGTGAACCCTGAAATATTTTTATTAGTATTTGTTGTAAATAGGAATGCAAGTGCTGGTCAATGAACATTGTATTGTACATACATCTCATATCCCCCACCAAAACAAACAAAGAATCAAAATTAAAAGCAGTTAAATATTGACAGGTCTTTGTACATGCTGAGCATCTAGATTAAAATAAATTCTCACTCCTTGTAACTGGATCTGCCACCTCCTTGCTGAAACATCAAACTGGCATTTACAGCTGTGAATAGCTTCCCCAGGGCTGTTCCAATTACACTTGACTCGAATAGTGTGTTACTTTCTCATTAGCTATTAGGGCCCTGCAGTATGCAATCACTTTTTCATATTTTTACCTCACAGAGAGAGTGGGAAGTGTTTTATCTGAGAAACAGTGCAGCGTACCTTTCCCCTCTGTGTGAGAGTGGCTGTACTCCATCTCAGCCTGCCTTTGATCATTTTTTCAGGGAATCTATGAAGGTTTCTCTAAATGGTTGCAATCCAGGATGAGCAGTTTTGCAGCTTCTGATACACATAGCAGGCTAGCTGCGTAAATTCTGTGCTTGTGTCACTGCCACAAGGGCACTGACATATGTGAGTGGGGACTAGATTTTACTGCTTTCTCATGACTTCAATTATATACGTTGATTATTTGATACCGTTTGGTTTTATGTTTTGTTTTTTGTTTTTTTTTCTGAAAGGAAGGTTCAGAAAAGGGAGAAATTAAAATGACAAAAAAATTAATCGGTAGAATGTTCTCAGGCAGGCACTGAAATTGTGCTATACTTGGCAGCTTGGTCTGGTTTAACAATGAGTTGTTGTTATTTAATGACAAAACTTGGCATTTCTGAATTCATACTCTATAAACAAATGATTGCTTTTTCCCAAAAGTGCACGTTGTTTACAATTTGGATATTTTTAATACCAAAATGATTATGACTTACAAATTATTAAATGAAACTTCATTTTAGTTGCTTTTTATTGAAATGGTTGAGGGAATTCTGTCATCACAGTCAGTGCTTTTAGTACTTGTGGCAAGTTTCCACTGAAATAATTACAGCCTTGGTGAAGTTTTTACAAGCTTGGAAATCTTGGAGTTGAGAGCACATTTCTTCTATTCTATATGTTTCTATTTCTAATGGCACAGTGTGGCACAACTATGAATATCTTCTTGTCAGATTTTTTTAATAGTCTTGAATTTGAGTGAAAGATGGTTTTTGACTTGCAAATGTTCTCAGTATTTTAATTCATGTTATGGAGAAGGAATTTGCAGGTGCAGAGAAGGCAGTATGCAAAACCAGAACATTTTCTGCTGTAGAAGAAAGTGGGAGCAGCCACTTAAAAGCCTATTCATTGTGAACAAGTTTTTTGTTGTTTTTTTTCCCTCTCCCCATTTCTGTTGCAGCTGTTAATTTAGGTTGTTAAATAACTGAAATGAATCAGTATACTGTTTTCTTTCCATCACATACTATTACTGTATTTCTACCCCATTAAACTAAAAAAGGAAGGAAAAGATAAGGGTGAAGATGAAAACAAATGAAATTTCCTGAAATTTTCAGGCAAGCTGGGAAGAAGGTGACTACTTCTACTTGTGATTCACATTTTGATGATAAATCTACCTATACCTTTTCTAATTCCCTTACCAAGTGACCGTATGGGGTCCAGAAAGATGCATTGGTGTTGCAGGTGGGATTTGTTTATTACTGTTACATCTTTTGCATGATAATGACAGAGATTTCAAGTAAGCTTTCTTTGTCTATTAGTGTGTATGTGACTATGTATGAGAAGATTAAGAGGATAAAGGAGGAGAAATTTTCCTCATTTAGTGTTGCCAATAATTTCTTGTTAAAAACATTCTTTGTCAGTTCAACTAGTAGTTAGATCTTACATTGCTTGACACATGAAATTTGAGTAGATCACAGAAATAAGGATGCAATTTGTTACTTGATACTCCAGGAACTGGTAGGAGAAAGGATATTCACTACTTACCATATTTCTTTTCTTTCCAGTGTTGAGTTAAACTATGGCTTGTTTTGAATGCAAAGTAGTACAGCTAACGAAGCAAGTTTTGGGAGCCAACCTAAATTTTAATTTTGTAACCTGGCAGGATACCCGAATATGTTGAATTGTAGCCACTAAAACAGGAGAACCTATATTTTTGATGCCAAGAAAAACAAATTTGACAGTTATGAGATAAAAAGTGTAAACAAAGTGAATCTTTGTGTATGAAAATATTTTCCATGGTTGGCACTTACCTTGTCTTAGGTTGAGTTTTAATAAAGAACTAGGAATTTCTCTACACTCAGCAGTCATCTTTCTGCTCTATTCTGGAAGCTCTACATATGCTCTACTCTCGAAGTGTTCTTCTGTAACTTTAGCAGAAGCAGCTTTATACATTGACAGCATTATATTTAGTCCATTAAGTCATATTAATCTCACAACTGGACCTCACAACTTGATAACTTTTCAGTTGATGAAAGAACTTCTTTTGGTTGTTTTAAGGTCTCTTCCTTTGTCTCCATATATTTTCCTATATAATACCTGGATTAAATCTTAAACCCCAAATTTATTTTTCTTTTTGCTTCTGAATGATTCTTGGGCATGTACTTGGGGTTTTAGAGTTGTGTTTCTTTTACAGCCTTAATTTGCTTTAGTGAAGTGTGGAAAAATACAATTGGATTAAATTAATCCTTTTCAGCTGATGTAAATATAAGATGGATATGGACAATGGCTATGCTTTATTTATGTTATGTGTAACAATTTTCAGTAACACTTGGATTAAAAAGTTGCCAAATCTCTCTGAGATTTGTTTTTACAAAAATCCCACCCCATTCTGGCAGTGATACAGTATATATATTGAAAATGAGACTGTAGCAGGCAGTGGAGTTCGTGTGCGGTAACTCTCACCATTTACATTGCACTATTTTATACTGATTAGCATTGCAGTCATACTTTTTCAGGGTGGTGCCACTTGATTGAATTGGGCAATTTCTGTAGAAATGTGTTTTAATTTCATAATCTGTTAGCATTCATCTCGTTATTGATTTAAACTGCTGAAAGTAATGTCTTGATTTACTTTCTTGTTTGAAGTGTGGGCAATGCGTAATGGGATCACTGAAGGAGGAATGTATTGTATAAATGTCAACTATTACTGGTTTTCCCTGGAGAATATTTTTGGACTGATTTTGAGGGGAACACCTTCCCCTGGACAGATACAGAAGACTTTGAGAAATTGGTCGAGGCTTCCTGACTAATAGACTCATGATTCAATTGACTAGTTCTGGCATATGTCAGAATCACAGAAACGGCTTGCAAAATAAGCAGTTTGTAGTCAGAACCAAACACACATGGTTCTTTCAGAATAAGGACACTGTTCTTTTGCTTTTTATATAATACTTCTAATGTCGGGGTCTCTATGAGGGGGAGCATGTATCTGGGCTAGTACTATGTTTGCAGGGAAGATATGCTGGCTTTTCTGATGCTTGATAACCATAAGGGACCAGAAAGAACAAGAACAATGGTGGGTATAAGTCATTTTAGTAATTACTAATAGAAATGGTTGCACTGTTTCTTTGTGAATAATGGTTTTGTTTTTGTTTTTGTGGGTTTTATTTTGTCAAGCAGATTCTATACAGTTCGCTACAGAGAAAAGGATAAAGACAAGAAATGGGTTTTTCAGCTTTGCCCAGTTACAGAAACGGTGGTGGACAATCTGAAGCCCAACACAGTATATGAATTCGGAGTTAAAGACAATGTAGAGGACAGTATTTGGAGCAAGACTTTCAATCATAAGACAGTTCTGTCTAGTAAGTACTTGGCAATAATTAATCAAATAGCTACCCAGTTTGGCAGTATTTTTTTCTCTACTGTGGTATTACTTAAAGTAAGCTACTGATCAATTTTCATTGTTTAAATGCTATCCTTTATGCCCCTAATAAATTCTTTTAGGAACTGGTGAAACTAGAAATAATTTGTGTTTGAAAAAGTGGCATCTACTATTCTGAAAGGTGTTCTCATTGCAAATAGTAGAGGATTTGCTGCAGGTTGGTAGAACTCTCAACAGCGATTAGTTTAGATACACATGAAGTGTTGAGTACGTGTATTTATAGTTCAGACTGGGTTCCAAGTTTTCCTTTTGGCCTTAGATAATAAGATGACAACTAATTTGATTTGATGGAAAGTATTATCTTTGTTTGAATCTTCTTTTATATTTGCTTTTACATTCAAGCTGGTTAAAAGCTAGACAGTGCCTGTCCTATCCAGCAAGCATCACAGTGGCCCCTTTATGACTGCTGAAAGTTGAATTTGAAGCTCATTTTCAGTCAAGGAATTATATAAATTGTGTTTGAAGCATGTGCTCTCATGTATACTTTTGTTTGGGTTTTCGTGGAGGCAGTGTATGGCATCTCTGGCTGTTCTCTCAGTTGTATTTTAAGCTTTTTCTCCATAGTCCCAAGAAAATGTGGGCAAAGTGACATTAAATTAACCCTTGAAAAAACAGGTACTGCTCAAAGAATCACTGCTATCAGTGGAGGAATTAGGCGTAAGCAGAATTTTCCTCCTTTTAAGGAGAGGAAGAGAGGACTTAACAGACATTATCCAATTTCATTTATTTTTCTCAAGCATTTACATAAAGGTATTGGTCAGAAGATGCTGCAAACTCCTGTGCTCAGTGTTTCTAGCTTGACTTGAAATGTGAAGAGTAGGAATTCTCATGACAGCTTTATTCATATGAGATTTCCAGCTGAAATTTTATTTGGACCTCAGTTTCAAGTTTTAGGCGAGAATATATACTTGAGGATAAGGGAGGGGAGCAGTAGGGTGTCTTGTAGCACTGCAAAAGCACTTATACTCCCTAAAAAAAACTTTTCTGGCCTTCATCATAAATTAGAAAGCTGTAATTTTGAAGTCCCTGCCCAGTGCCTATAGAGTCATTTTAGCTGTCCAGGATAATGCCATTGTTATACCTTGAGCTTGAAGTGGAGAATGGTAGTAGTCTTTACCCATGCCTGCCTCACAACAAGAAATTGCTTCAGAGCTCTGAGGAAGGCTTACTAAATGGCTGTTTTCCCAAAGTCATCTGTAGAGCAAATGCTGGAATATATTTGAGCACTTAAAATAGGAGGGAATGAAAAGTGCATAGTATTTATAGTTTAATACCATGTTAGAGACTTACTGAAATGTCCACTGCCATCACCAAATTTGCTCTTTGTATATAATGCATTTCTAAATGCTGTTTCTTATAGACACTATAAATTTTTAATAGGACAGAAGAATCATTCTTGTAAGTTACAGAGAGAGATTGAGTTGGGTTCAAAAATACTTTCTTGTAAGAATTTGAATTCTATTTAGATGAGATTTCTTTTTCCTAGAACGAAGACTTGCATATTGAGTGGGTGTTTCTGCAGCAATTGAATCCAGGGAGCTTGCTGTTAACCTGTATGTCCACATTCTGGTCTACTGATAGAATGTCTTGTAATCAGAAAATTGACAGCACCTGTCAGATTCAAGCCTGTTGTATTGTCAGTGCACAGTAGGTAGATTCAGAAACTGTGGACAGTAAACAGAACAAACATTTATGATAAATTTGTAACCATCTGTCTGCATAGTGTGCCAGCCAGCAAAAATGACCACCTCTTTTCTTTTTAAATTACTGTCTTGTAGCAACTCAAGGTCTTTTCATATATTAAGAAGCATCTCAAACTAAACCAAACATCCTTCTCTGTAAATTTTCTCTCCTCACCGAAGAATGTATAAATGACTATAAACTGAAATTCCTGTTGCGTGTTCTTGTGTTTGTTGAATCCACAGGCCAAATTTCTGTTATATACTAAACATGTTGTGAGGAGTTTGGAGGAGAATCTGGTTTTAATTCATTATTTGAGAAAGACATAAAAGGCATGGCAAATGTTCAACATTTATTTAACCAAAATTAATAAAAAGGGATGAAACTAGATTATTTCTGACCATCTTAACATTACTTTCTCATGAAGTCAGTGTGAAGTTTTTGTTGGTTTTCCCTTGGTTTTGGGCCAATAGTAAGTTCTATTCCTGAGAAATATTAAGCATCCTGAAATATTTTTTTTTTAATTTTTTTTTTTTAGGATAGCATGTTAAATTGCACGTCTCTTAATTGATATTTCTTTATAGTTGGAATTTTTTCTATTGCTTATCTGTTTGGGATGGAATTGTGAGGAAATATGATAACATTTACCTTGATTCTTGTTTACACAGAACAGAGTGTAATCTTGTTATTATAATCTTGTGCCTGTTGATGCAAGGGGACCAGAAAAGTGTAAAGGTGGAAGATGTAGACAAAGTTTGAATCATCATACTGGAATATAAGAGGTGCTGGGAGGGACTGTTCCTCCTCTGTCCTTAAGAGCTGCATCACAAGAAGCTTCTAATACTGACATGCTAAGAGGAAAAACCTAGGAGAAGAATTTCAGAGATTAAATGCATGGGTTATTTGTTCATATCTTGAGATAAAGGAAACCATGTCAGAACCAAAGAGAAGTGGTATGCCTGCTCTTGTATTGCCAGTCATAAATGTGTATTTCTTTTAGAAGAGTGTACTTAAAAGCAAAACTAACTATTGGAAACCTTAAAAGTTTGCTAATTTACCTAGCTATTGAGATTAATAAACTTGGTTTGCTTTGCTTTGGACAAAACGAAAAGTAATTATTTATTTCTCTTTCTATCAAAGCAGATAAAAAAGTAAATGGACAACTCCAGAATATGTACAAGTTGGTACCTAGTTCCCAAACACAGGTATGCAAAACAGTCTTATTTTTTATACCAGATTTGTATTTTGTATAGTCAGATTTTTGCTTCTCTATTAAAGTGAGAAAGAGATTATGGTCACAAATTGCCAATATATATTAAAAAAAAAGTGATAAATCTAAGGTTAGATAACTGTATGGAGAAGTGTTTATATGTGTGGACTGGTATATGACTGAGAACTTTAGCTGAGATGATGACCTATACTGATTCTAGTTTAACAAAGATGCAGCTGATGATTTCCGTGTGTGGATTCTAAACATTAAAATTTGCTTATCCCTTTGTAGAAGTCAGGTTTGTTAATGTGTGATATTTGTAGTGGTCAGTGCATTTTGTGATATGATAACGCTGTTATTTTGCACAGTGATCTTGTGTATACCCAGGTCTTCTGAAATCATTAGTTGTTCCAGTGAATTAATTGATAGTTCTCATATGTGAGGCAAGTGTTTGCAGAACCAGAGGAAGCTGGAAAGGGCATTTTAATTGGCTTATCAAGATTGCTAGGCGGTTCATTAAGTCCTTGCAGGTGGCAAGGTAGAATTTTTAACTGTTTCATCAAAGCATTTGAAGATTTTTGTAAATAAAGAAATAAAGAACAATAATTATTAATTTCCTCTTTTTTTTTTTCCTCATCTGACATTTGCCATAAGAGTTATCAAGCAAGCATGGGAGGGTTTCGTGTGTTCATGGATTCACATACACAGATACTTTTTGCTCCCAGGAGCTGAAGCAGAAATGAAGGATCCGTAGATGGAACCTGTTAGTTGACTAGTTTAAATAAAGTGAAAACCAGACATTTTATTCATGACTTTTGAACATTACATCCTCTATTAAGAGATTAAATTGGTTTCTTCATATTTCTTTTCCTTATTTTTTCATCAAAGTGCAAGTTTCAGCAGCTAATCTTCTGAGTTTCTTTTTGTTTGCTTTGTTTTTAAGGTACTATCCAGGAGGTAGACTATGGGATAATTTCCCAAGAAAAATTGTAGAAATCCTTGTTACTTCAGACATTTTAAAGAGTTGATTTATGAGTGATTATTATTATAAGGGAACAATCATTCTTCACAATTCTCTTCTACCTCTGATTTTCCAAGTGTTTTCATGGCAGGAAATAGTCATGTGTGGTTTCTTATTGTTCATTCTTCGTATTGTACAATATTGTAAATGGTCTGTAATTATCAGACCTGGAATTCCTTCAGGAATCAAACCACAGCCCATTACATACATTTTCTTGTAGGAATAATTAGGTATTCATTTAGAACAGTAATACTTTTGCGTTACAAACAGAGTTACAACAGCATAATGCTTAGGTTACTGGAAACATAGTAATGTCTCACATTCAAGAGAAAATGTTTTATCTGTGAGGAATATGAAACCAGTTGATTAGATAGTCAGGAAGGTGCTCATCTCATTATGTTGTTGATGAAACCAGCTTTAATGTTCTTCCCATTGGTCCCATAAGCATCTTTAAAGTTTACACGTGACAGCCCAACACCAAGTAATTCATTCTGACATCTGGAGTGCAAGCTGAGTTCCTTTCTTCCTCTTAGAGAACCTGTGTACCAGGACCCTGACTCTGTTATGCCAGTTCTGTGGAAGTAGGGATTCTACTTATGCAAGAGAAGTCCTGAGAAAGTGAGCTAAAACAGTGTTCCAAATATTTGCACAGCTTAAGCATGAAAGGAGGACTGGGCCAACATCTAGTCTTTTTAGTCAGCTTCACAGGGCTTAGTTCCAGAGCAGTTCTGCTTTATCACCCTCCGCAGAAATATCATGAAAACATTCCGTAGATTATTCTAAAAATTCTCTTATCATTCTCACTTCAGTGGTGCAAAAAACCATAAAACTGAGGCTGGGAAGCAGATAGTGGCCAGCTCTTAAGGCTGTGTTATTACTTCAGTTTCCACAGTATTAGGTGGGGCATGTTTCAGTGGTGCAATCGCATCATCAGTGCAAAGCCAGAATGAGTGTTATTTAGGCCAAGATTTGTTTGTGTGTTATTTTGCTCCAAAGACACAACTGGCTCGTATCAGCATGATTCTAACTCTTCTCTGTAAAGAGACATTTTAAAAGGCTGTTTATTAAAGCAGCATTACCCATCCATCTAGTCATTCTGCCCTTTCAACATCAGTCACATATCAGCTTGTGTTTCTTTTGGCAGGTTCGCCCTTTAAGTTTGACTAAGCTCCTGGGGGTTTGTGAGCTGCAACTAATGACTGAGGGGAAGAAAAGGAGAGCTCTGGGGACTGTCATTCTTTTTCCCTTCATAAACAATGAGTGGTGGTAGGGTGGAGAGAATGCAGTAGAAATTTATTTCCTCTTCTGTCTGATTAGGTTCCTGTAATTTCATAATGTCAGTCTGAAAGACTGTGTCCTTGTTGATTCTTCCAGCCTAAAAGCAGGACTCTCATCTTCTACAATTTTTTAAACTCTAGAAGAAAACGTGCTTTCTCTTCCAAAACTTCCAATCCAGGTTGACTGTAATGCTTCCTTGAGGAGTCTCTTACATGTGTGCCAGTTATTTGTGACTTTTTGCAGTATTGGAATGTAAGAAAGGCAGAGAGAATAAGTGTTTCTAAGAGTAATGTTTTCGTATGCTGTTTGACAGAAAGTGTGAGAACTGCAGTCCTTTATGCCATATGCTATAGATATATGGTCAGAAGTTAAGATGCCTGACTTATGGTATAACTTACATCTCTAATTTTCCTCTGAAATTAAGAAATGCCTTATTTGCCATCTTCATTCATTCATGGAGATGCCACAGTCATTTTAATAACTAGCTTTCCTAATACCTATATGCTTTATATTCTGTCTGGAAAATACAGTTAAGAATGCCATTCCTACAGATGATATGCTGAAGTTTCTGAAATAGTGTGTCCAAGTAGTAAATTATACTAGGCATAGAAATATCTACAGTAGTCACTATTTGGAGACTGAGAAAGAGAGCATTGACAACACAGTGGTAGCAATTGCAGATTGGTGCAGGTGAGCAGTGTAATGACAGCACCTGTGGAACATGGATTTCATGTCCATTATTTGATCTTGAGTGAAAACCTAAATTTTGAATGTATATTAATGTATTTAGCATTTTTATATTGCTTTCACTACAGTCATCCATTATTATTCAACAAAGAAAAATGCTCTTGTCAATATAAGAACCTTTTACCAGTAGAAGGACTGATAATAATTATGATTAGAAGTCCCGCACTGGAGTTACAAAAGTGTTCACTACAATTTGAGAGCTCTTTATTTGATTGTAGGGCTCCTGATGAGAAATAAAATAAAATGAACACCACCTTCTGATAAACACATTTCATCCCACTTGTTAGTTACATGAATAGAAGGGTTACTTCAAGAGCTGATCATCTGCAACAGATTTTTTTTCACTGGAAGGCAAAATAGAAAGGTAAAGCTTGTTGATAATAAAGGAAAAATAGTAAGCAATAAAAAAGGAAGGTTATTTTTTATCTTTCATTAATGACAATGAAACCTCCCCTTAATTTCAAACCATGTTCATGCCAATGCAAAACTGTTACTAGGTAGGAGAAAGTAACTGTTTTCATAGAATAAACAACCTCCATCCATTTCCCTGAGGAAAGGGCCATCTTACTTGTTGAGATTTGCCGCCTTCCAGCTTCTTAGACTTTGGTATGTGTTTGATATGTACCCAACCATTGCTTTTAAAGCTTTTGTTTTACATTTAGAATAGAGCAAAAATAGTTATCCTTAGGTAAATAGTTAAATCTTTGTCATCAAATGCTGAATTTTCATGCAAAGAAAGTGTTCTTTCATATGAAGTAGACCAGATGTCATGAAGTGCAAAATAAACATTAACTGATTCTGACTTTAGCGATGTATGTTTAACACAGAGAGGTGATTGTTTGAGTTATTTTCTTTCTTGTAACTCAGATGTAACTGAAAAATGTATTTAGCTTTTTTATATTGCTCACATTACAATCTTCCTCCTCTCATCACCTGAGTGTATTATTAAGCTTTCAGAGGTTGTTACTAGTACCCATGTGTGGTAGTAAATACTGATTTACAACCTTTTAAAAAATGTGGGAAACATTCATGTGTTCCTTATTTTTGTGGTATCAAAATGCTGGAAAAGGTTCACACTTAGGTAAAAGTAATCTGGGTCAAAGACAAGTGAACAGCAGAAAAGTCCAAATATTTAAAATAAAAATGTGAAAAGAACATGGATGATTGGCCAATTATACTTTGGAAACAATTTCACCAAATAAAAAGACTCTGAGTTAATTTACTTTAAGCAGACCCAGGAGTGCTGAGTTTACAAATGTACACCTGGTTCTGGAATAGTTTCTGCTTGAAGCAGACTGTTCCTGAGAATATGATTATATCCTGTGACCAAATTTGTAATTGCATATATTTCAGATACTTTTTTATAGTTAAATTTCAGCTTTTCTTAGCTTCCTAGGCTACTCCTCAGTGAGTGCTGAAGAGATTCTTAAAAGCAAAGAGGTTTGGGATTTCTAAGCTGTCAGATACTGTGCTTTTATGAAGCAAAATATCTTGAGGTGAAAAAAAGGAAATCAAAATGCAACTTGCTAGCCCATGGGAACTGAAGCAATAGTGTAACCTTCAGTGACTAGGGCCAAAGCCTTATCCAGTGTTAACTTGAGACAGGTGCAGTATTGGATTAGTGCCCTCTATTTTTGTTATTAAGAAAGTTCAATTACTATTATGGCAGTTATCCCAAGGCTTTTTTTTTTTTTTCTTCCATCTTCTCTCAGCTTACACTGCGTGATAAGAAGTTGATCCCTGTCACAATAATCAAACAAGGTAAATTTGTATATTTTTTTAATTGATTCTTATGCTCTTCAAGAGCAACTTAAAATGAAAAAAAAAAATTCTGGCTTGGATGTGAATGTCATGAAATCTTCCCTTTAGAATGGGTGCAACCTTACAAACGATCATATCCTTTAATTACAAATACTCTTAAGCGTTACTTATCTGTGTTAATAAAATGAGCTATTACATTACATTATAAACAATGACTTAGTTGAGTCATTGAATGTCTACCAGTTCTGATTTCTGCTAGTATCCATTCTTTTTCAACTGGATTGTGCAGGTATGTTGGTCTGCCAGCTGTGCATACTTGATAGCCAGCCATGAAGGGCAGCAGTATGGATAAGATTCATGACACCAAACTTTTTTGCGGGTGTCTTCAGATAAACCACTGACTTAGACTCTCTTCTTTTCTTTCCCTGGTCAGTGGAGGGGGATATCTACACTAGACTTAAACATATTGCCCTTTAGAAACTCGTGTTTCTCTCTAGTAGTGAGAGGTGGTATCATACTGCAATATTTGAAAATGAACTGCTTAAATATAGCTGATAGAAAATGAGCTGCAGATTAAAACTTGCTAACAGAATTGTGTTGTGAATAATTTTAAGTAACAAAATAAAGCAAATTGTCTTTGGAGGTAGCTCACAGTTCAGGGACAGGAAAACACTGGAAAGTGGTGTGAAAGGAAAAAATGGTACTTGCCATTAAAATAAAACTGTACTGGCATTTACTTCACGTGCATCTTTTTTTGAGGTGCCGTGAATGGCAGGGTAATTAGATGGCCTGGAGCTGGCGCTGTATTAACATAAGCATAGAATGTCATTTTTCACCAAGGATACAAAACTGATATGCTAGGGGAAAGAGATGGATAGTTAACAGATGAAACACAGTTTGCAATCTCTTAAACTGAATGTAAATATAGAAAAGATTAGCATGGTGTCATCATCTCCAAGTATGAAGATGGGGGAAGGTTTTTGGATTGCTGAGGTTTGTCTCAGGTGTGATTTTGTTTCTTGTTTTGGGTCTTTAAAATTATTTTCTAATACCCCTGTGTTGTCTCCACAGTTATTCAAAATCGGACCCAGTCAAAAACTCCAGATAGTTCTTCTCTGCCAGGAGCAATATTAGGTGACTAGAAGATATTTTTATTATTTTTCCTTATCTTTGGCTGAAAATTAAAACTGTGTGAATAATTTTAATTTTCTTGATCTTGATAGTTATTTCCTTGCATATGAAAGGGTATTTTGCAACTGCTTCAGGCAGTATTTGTTATATTATTGTGGTGTTACAGGTGATTCAAGGATGATGTAGTCTAAGGGAAATAGAATAATTTTATTATCATAGCATTCAAAAGAAAATAAAGTATTATTGGCTTAGAACATAAAAATAGGGGAAAATCTATCATATGGTGCTTAGTGTGGTGAACTACTGGTCTGCCTGAAATAGATAGGAAAGGCTCACTGAATCATGCACCTTGTGGCCAATTTATTCCTGGATATGGGAAGGTGTTTAGTTCTTTATATATATGGAAATACTTTCTAGAACTACGTAACTTTGGCTTGTTTGCTTTGTGTGACTTGTAAGGTATTGATGTGAATGTGAATCTGAAACTTAATAACCACATATGGTGTTGAGTCTTCTTGGCCCACCAGACAGAATGTCCCAGCATCTGTAATGCTACAGTACTCCAGGGCTATATGCTCCAGTATTGAATTGTTTTCCATTCTGATTAATCTTGAAATAATGGTAATACAGTGAGTGGTGTAAAGGGGAAATAGCACCAAATGGGAGTGGTAATTACTGAATAAAACTAACTCATTTCCCAGATACTCAGATTAAACTCCCAATGGTTCAGTAGAAGTTTCTCACGTATATCAGAGGGCAGATTGTGTATTTTTAATCTCTTCTGGAATTAATGACACACATCTTTCTGTGTAGTGCACCTTATTGTTCCAGGTCTCAATGAAACTCAGCAGAAACTTCCTCCTCTCCTGACAATTGATGACATACCTCAAGCATCCAGGAAAAAGCTGGGTAAGCAGAAATTAAATAAACTTGCATTGTTCATGAGTGGTATCAGAAGCACAGCGATGTGAGGGATCCTGTATGCAAGCAGAAAAGTCATTTTTTTCCCCCTCTTTTACCTTCTTTTTTTCTATTTGTCTATTTCATTATTAGCTTGGGCTTGTAAGGATTCACAGAAATTCAATTATTTCAAAACATCTGAATGGGTTTTTAAGGTATTTTGCAGCCACTTAAAAGAATATGCAGTAGTTTTGATCCTAGCATATCATTGTAGAGGAAAGAAGGGAAACCAGTAATGTTTCTGGACTACAAGGGTTTTGTTTTGTTTTACAATGTAACTTTTTTTTTTTTTTCATAGGTTATAGCTTTCAATATATGTCTTTAAAAATTGAAGTTTGTGTGTCCATTTGAAAGACCGTATTTTCCATTAATTTTAATTCTATGATTTCTGTCTTGCATGTACGTGAGAAAGTGTTTCATTAAGAGATTCTTATTTATTATCTGTAATTAAATCCATGAAAAAATGATAGCCAGAAATTAGCATGTTTCAGTACAAGTTTCATGTGTATCTTGTGAATATGACTGAAACTTGCAGGAAAAAGGTGAATTGAGGCTTTTGTTTCAGATCTGTAAACTAACATATCATCAGTGAATAGCATAACTGTGGGAAGTACAACTATCTTTAAAAACTTTAATAATGCCTTCAGTGCATGTTTCACAGATCCCTTGAGTAGAGTTCTGGAGCTGATGACTTTTGGCTTGGCTAGTCTTAATACTTAATTTGAACTCTGAACAACTGGGTCAGATTCTTTTCCTTTCTTATTTCTGCTGTGTTTAATTTACTGTTACTCCATTGCTGGTCATGGCACATTCTCAGACTGACTTGCTTTGCAGTGAGAAAACAGCAGTGCTTGTTCCTGTTAAGATACTGTGTATGTGTAAGGGTAGAGCTACACAGTAGAATAATATTTGAATCTGTTTGAGTGAGAATATATTTGGACTGAGACTGAGTTGCTTAAAAATTAGTATCTGGAAGTATTTACCAGCGTTTGACAGACAAATAAAGTTAGCGTGGTCTGTCGCTACTGAAAATTTAAATGAAGTGGAAAAACTCAATTGCCGTTTTTACATTACAGAGCATTACAGGTTTTCAGTCATGATGATAAAATTAATCACATCATTAACTTGATTACTAATTTTTTTTTTAACAACAAGCATAGAAAACAAGCTGTTTATTATTACTACCTTGGTTTTATTATGTATGTGATGTACAGTTAAAAAAGTTACCAATAAAACTCAATAGACCATATTTTCAGAAATCCATTTTTCATGCCCTTCACTTTTAGTAAATGCTATTTTAAGATCTCCAATATTAGTTTTGGACTAGAGTATGTAGAACTTTCATATTTGTTTTCATTTTCTACCAGTGAAATTATATCTTTCTGCAGGAAAAAAACATTGTGTTTTCAGATAGACCATAAGGTTCAATAGTGTGTGCAGTAAAAATGGCAGCATGTGACTATGAGCAAAAGATGGGGAAAAAGACAAAGGTAGTGTCAGTTGTGCTAGAGACATCCAACTTCCTCAGCTGGCTAAGCGTAGAACTTAGACTTCTAAGTTTAAATGCTCTGATACGTCTAAAATAGATGGCTGGTGTGATGCCAGTTTGGAGCCAGTCTTTATGGTAAATTGTACAAACACCTCTGTGAAAATAACCAGGGTGGACAAGTGATGTTTTGTTCCATTCTATTTACTGTGTTTTCCTTACCAGAGAACATGAAGTACATGGGTGTACACACAAAGGACTACTGGATTTCAAAGGAGTATAAAACAGGGAAGAGTCACTGCTTAGAAAGCAAAAATACTCCGAGAAATGATTTAAATGCATAAAATTATTCACAAACAGACATATTGTCCAAATCTATATAGATATTCTTCACTGAAGTGAATGATATATGTCTACAATACAATGCAATAAGGCTTATGCTCTGTGTTAATTTATGACCAATTATGATTTGCTGGAATACTGCAACTATTCTAATTCTCTATTATTTAGAAAAGTCAAAATAATATGTCACAGTATCATTATTTATTGAATTCTCAAAATATTTTTTTTTCCTGTTTAAGTCTTAAGTCAAAAACTTATTAGCTCTTTTAAAAAGAGTGATAATAAAACCCCACAAAATATATTGCCTTAGTCCTTAGTGGAAAAAAAACAACCCAGGTATATTATTCAAGTGAAAATTAATATTCCCTATATCCTCTGCTGGAATATCTTTATATCTGTTGGAATAGGCGGCTATTGTCATAGCCTGCAATTGTTAGAAATTATGTAAAGGAAAATAAGGACTTGACTCGTGTGACAATTCCTTTGTGTTTGAAAATTTATTAGACTATTCCCATATAACACTTAGGACTGCATTACATTACATATTTGAATTTTGAGAGGCATTTTTGCTATTAATGCTCTCATGCTAGACAAATAAAAAACTCTGAAAACTCTCCTGCACTGTGAAAATGATTCATAAGGCATTCATTTCCTTGCTGTAAATGTTATTTTTAAGGAATCTTGTTCTGAACAAAACAATGCCAAAAATACATGTGTTTAACATAGCTAGATAGATGCTTGTACTGATTGTACAGTGGGAGTTCATTGATTCCTAAAGGTATTCAGTTTTTCACATTTATCCGTGTTGGTTTACTTTGGCAAACTGAAGTGGGACAGAAATAAATCTGGAGTAGAACAGAGCAGGTACAGCTTTGCAACTACTCTCTAATGTCTTTCTACCTTTAGCTAAGAATGAAACTCGAGTATGGCCTGCTGAATCCAAAACACCAGAAGTTCAAGAAATCTCCCCACAGTCCCTCCCAGGTAATGAAAATTCTATTTTTAGAAACTCTGTGGAATATCTTTGCCAAATATATAAACTAAAATAAAATCCATCTTTGCATTGCTTAATCTGCAGTTAAAGGCAGTAGTTGGAAAACAGAAGGATAATGTAGATGAATTAGCAGCTGTGGGTGGTAAATGTGGATAAAAATTTGAATCTACTTTTGGAGGAAAGTTTCAGATGCTACAATTGTTGGGTTTATAAAAACCCTTAGAATTAGAACCATATCTTTGTGATGTGCTGGATACCTTGAAATTGTGAAAAATGGCAAAACAAGGGTACACTTGTGATGCACCTTGAACTTCTGACTTTCACGAAATATATGAAAAAGAAAGTGGGGGATAAGAGCATAATTGTGCAAAATGCACACGTGAGGTTAAGATGGAACAGTCACAGTAACAGGCTCCATTTCAGAGGTGTAGAGGATGACAGCGTGATCCATTTAAGTTCAGTTTTGAACACATTAATCTTGACCACATTCTGTGGACTTACTCATCCTAGTAAAGTAAATGGGAGCTGTTCACATACATAGGAAAGGAATATAAAATTTGATCCTAGACTCATATTCAATGTTTTATGTCTGTGAAATGAATGTTAACTTGCATATTTGGAAGACTGAAGTTTTTTATGATCTACCTGTGGCTGAAGAATATAACTTATTTAAAACAGCATACTCAGCTGCTGGTTTCTTAAACTGTACAAAAACATGAAGTGAAATATTAAAGCTCGCAAGATGTGCTGCCTCCATTTGCTTAGGAAACAAGTTAGTGTAACATAGACAAACTACTTCATCAAGTTGTATGACAAGTATAGCCCTATATTTTAACATTTGCAATCTCAGGGTAAAAAGATGGGAGAGAACTAAACTGTTCAGAGTCAAAAGAAGAAGAGTGACTTTCCACCCACTTTATCAACCCACATTTCAGAATGGTTTAAGTGGGTATATGCCTCTCTTCATTTTCTGTAGTCTGGCTTTTATCCTATAACTGAGACTGAAGTCTTGATTCTGCTGTCATTAGAGACAATAGTTGGCTTCTGCCAACTTCTTTGCTGAGAGGAAGAAAGGAGGCTTGAGCAGTGGCAAGACTTTAAAATGAAAAAATAATTTGAGGAAACCTTCCAGCAGTTTGCTTTGGTTTAGTTTAGTCATGTTATGTGATCTTGCTAGCATAATTCTATTCCATCTATCAAGTATTTCCTGGCTGGCTGAAATGGTGTAGCACATTATTCCTTTGACATCATAAGATTCACATGGATACTGCCCTTAAATATGACTATATTAATTTTATTCCTTACGTACGTCAAACATACAGTACTTTACATCATCAGATCAACACAGTCTTTAATTAAAACAACCAAACAAACAAAAAAAACCCCTCCCAAAGAATATGTAGGGAATAAAAGAGACGTAGGATGAAGTAATGCAGCAAACTCATGTAATGATTTGCAAACATCTTTTAGATTAAACAATCTATCATTCTTTTTCTCTGAAAAATTTTGCAGAATTTTATTTTGCACTCAATAGATAAGTGCTATTTGCCAAATTCTAGTTCTAACCATCAATTATTTTCTACAAAACCTTCATATGGATAGCTCTTTTCTGCTCATCCTAAATATTAAGAGAAGAAAGATGGTCCTCCACAGGAATTTATTCTCGAAGGGGGCTCTGAACTTTACAAGTTTAGCATATGTGTAATAAGCAGATTGCTTTTAATTGGAAATGTGTGGATATTTTTAAAAAAAATTTAAAGGCTTTTTTTGTTTGGTTGGTTTTGTTTATTTTACAGTTTGAGGTCTTTTGTGGACTTAAATTCTATAGTTATTTTACCAAATTATTTACCTTGTCTAAGTAAAGTGAGAACTGAATGCATAAATTTATGTAATCGAATCTCCTGCAAAATCTTAGTCTGCAGGCTTGCATTTGTCTAATCAAAAGACATAATTCCTTGTGCTGGAATTTACTGGTTAAACAGGTAAACAGTGTGAAATCTGGCACCAGAATTGATATATTGCCTGGGGAGGAGAGAACCAGTCCCTTCCATTTCCTTTCCTTTGTGTTCTGTAATTATGTTTCTGTACTTGACATGCAGTAATTCTAACCATAAACATTGTCATCTCTAAACATAGCCCAGAATAAATGTTTATGAAGTTGGATAGTGTGTTTCATTATACATGATAAAAATTGGCAAGTACTGTCTTTTTAGTAACAAATGATATATTACCATTTGTTACAACTAAACATATTCTTAGTGCTATCATAAGTTATTTACTGAAATATTCAGAGTAATTTTCATCTTCCACTTCATGCTTCCTCTGTGGTTTTACCTCCATGTCTCTGTTTCTGTGTTGACCATTCCTTTCAGTCATTCTTTGTTGATCATGGCACCATTGTCTCCTGTTAAAATATGAGTCTGTCACACTATTTAAATTAAAGAATGTATTCATTGTGGATACAGTATTTCAGTTAAGGAGGAAAAAAAAATCCAGGATGTGGCAGAAAACAGGGAAATGAAAGTGAATCCTTTAAAAGAAAAAATAAGTTATTTGACTGTAATTTCTGTTTAGCCATTGCATTTGCAAAAATAACTGGAATACTTAAACATTTGAGCCAGACTTTCACAGGAACTTAAGCAAGAGATCTGAGTACTGGACTCTTACAAGGATTGCATTTGAGACAGGGTAATACATAGGCACAATCAATTGCAGTAACAATAGGATCTACTTCATTATATTTCATTCAGACTTCCCTATTTGAAAATCATACTGGATTCTTTGAGTAAGGCATTGTAACTCTTTGCTGTGAAAAGATTAAGGACTGGTGCCAGAAGTGGCAAAAAAAAGCTGATTTAAAAGGAGCTGTGAGCTGTAGCAGCCATTGTGTCATCAGTCATGCAAGGGAAGAAAGGAGCTTGAAGTATTTCAGCAAGTTGTCTGTCTGAAAGGCTCCCTGAGCTTGTAGTCCTTAGCTCTTGTAGTACACTGCTTTTTTGTCAAAGGGTGTGTTTTGTGATGTGACATGGTTCAGTAACTTTTTTTGGCGTATTTGTCAGCCAAGCATCCCATCATTTTCTCAATTTCAGGCCTCCCCTCCCTTGGCATGCACTTCCATGGAAAGACTGGTTAGTAAGCTCTTTCATGCTTTGTTTTTGCCAGACTTGTTACAATATTTTCCACTTGGGACTAATTTGTTCTTAACACAACAGCAGAAATTCATGGGTTGTTTTTTTTTTTCTTTTTTCCTTCAATCTTTAAAATGCTATTTAATATACCTCAGACTACGATTACATTTTTTTCTCTTAGTTGAATCAAGTGTGAGCCTTTTTATTAACTTCACAGGGAAATTTGAGCTAACCAACAGTTACAAATATTAGCACATTTGGACATGGAAGAGCTAGTTTAAAAAAAAAAAAAAAAAAAAAAGGCCATTTATTTCTTTATGTTAGGAATTGTACCAGAAATTTATTAAAGTAGATTTGTGAAATAGAGAATAGACTTGAAATGAAAAGTATCATCTGTGAATCTGAACTATGGTTAATACTTAGCAGGAATAAATCCTCTGCTGCCATATCTCCCAAGTCCTGTTCCTCCTGTCTTCTTTCTGGCCCCTGAAGGCTTCCCCTTGTGCTCACATGGGATATGAGAAGGAGTGAGATTATTACTTCTATCAGAATATCTTAATTCCAGTTGTGGAGGAAGAGAGGAACATGAATGAGAGGGTCAAGAGAAGTTAGAGGAAAAATACTTTAAGAAATGTTGTTTAAATGCGTTCTTGCTGTGTTCCATGCTGTGACAGTAAAGTAACTTACCTTGCTTGGTGTTAACATTATATTTACTTTGCAGCTACCATTAAATCAGCACATTAAGCCTAATTTACCTGGTGCCCTGGAAAAGTCAGAGGCATTTCTCCCTTTTTCACTGGTTTAGCTTTTAAATTCTAAACTTTGTTTCCTGTGTCTTTTTTATTTTTTTTACAAAAATGTCTGCTGTTGTTTCATGTCATCCCTACAATGTTCTGTGCAAAACAGAGGAGAGTTTGGTTTCTTTTGTTGCAATTCTAGGCATCCTTTTTCTTGTTCAGCTCGCTTAGCTAGCTAAATTGACAAGAGACATACTTCACATGAATGTAAACCATCTGACCTCTAAAAAAAACCAAAGCACACTGAGTTCTACATTTCTGTATTTGCTTTTGGTGGTTGGTTTTTGTTTGTTTGTTTGTATGTGTTTTTTGGTTGGTTGGTTTTGTGGTGGTTTTATGGGGTTTTGGGGGTTGTTGGGGTTTTTTTTTTAGTTGGTTGTTTTGGTTTTTTTTTTTCATTATTGCATTTCACCAATAAGAAATGTTTGCTTTCGAAGTACTTCTGAGGTATGGGTTTGTTAGTTGTTGTTTCTGGGTCTCTTATGGGTGAATTTTCTCCCACAAGCTTCATAGAGATAAATTGCTTTAACTTCTCTGTAGGATGAAATCCTCCTTCCACTGATGACAGTAACAGCACTGTAACTGACTTAGCAGATGCTGCATGGTCTTAATAAGGCAGCATCCGTGGAGGTTCGAGCTTTTGTGGCACTGAAAAGCACCATACTCCAAAACAGGAATTAGTATAATGGTTGTAACTGTAGTAGCATCTATATAACCATTTAGAATCTGGAAAACAACATGTTCTCCTTGAGAAATTAAATAAGAAGCTTACAAACATACATGATCAGTTCTTGTTTGAAGCGTGATCAGTAGATTGTGAAAAAAGTATGGAGAGCATGATGGAAAAACAAAAGTAACTCTCTTCTGTTGTATCTCAAAAAGAAAGTAATATTTTATTAAACTGAATCAATACTAAAACTTTGTGCTATATTAATGCTGATTAATATTAAAGATCTCTAAATACTGACATGCCCTAAATGCTGTGCAGTTTGCTTTATGGAAGGAATTAATGTTCTTATCACATTCCAGGCTGAGACCTTAACCATACTGTTCCATATCAATAAACTTTGTAATTTTGTAATCTGGGATTACCAGTTGTGTGTACTGTATGACTGGTTAAATGCTATGGGACCTCCGGCAAGATGGAGAAGAAAGAAATGATCTCAACTTATGTGCCACAGGAATTAAACGTTATGTGAAAAATCTGGAAGAGTGTAATTATGCACTAGGTTATTAAAATATGTTCAGCAATTCAGTTTAGGTACATTTAATGGCTGTTTAATAAACTGCCCATGCTTTACTCTGAAGATGCAGAATTAGAGGAATGAATTAAAGTCAAAAGCCTATTTTAATAGAAAAATGAAAGACCTAAGGTATCTTTAGGTGAATCTTTATTCTTTTCCTGATAATTTTTATATTAGAATAGCAGGGGAAATATTTGTAAATACACTTTGGGATGTAATGGATCTTGTTTATAACGTTTATAATACCATAATGAAGTTACAACACTAATGGAAGTACAGGGTGAGCTTCTGATCTTACCTTTGCTCTTTGTGACTTATATTTTCCTTTGCTTATGTAAAACTGCAACAAAACAAATCCAAGACATCATACAGACTTCATGTCTGAAAACAAAAATAAATATGAATCATGATAGAGTTGAGCTACTGCAGAAATTATTCTATTCAGGTGGCATAAAATGGTGGTAAGAGAAGCAGTGGGTTTTGGGTGGTAGGTAAAGAAAAGCTCAGAGGGATTCTAAATTAAATAAAGCTTCTTTCTTCTAGCTCAGGCTGAGAAAAAACACGGACCTGAGGAATTTAAATCAACGCCTAAACCCGAGTTGGTGCAAACTCAAAACATACTGGGTAACTAATTTTGCTGCTTTTTACCTTCTTTGTACATTTAATGCTTTTTTCACCTCCAGCAGAATTTTTCTACTACTTGCTGTATCCTCTTTGTATTGACCCCAAAGGAAGTCCTAATTAAAAATTCCCTTTGTGTTTCCAGAAACTCAAACATGAAATGTAAAGCAGGATGCATCTAGCTCTGGATGAATTGTGGCTGTTATACATAGGATTATTGCCAGCAGATTTGAATGGATGATTCAATTTTATTTTTAAAATTAATGCTTTCTACGTGATCTGCGTGATTGACATCGCATAAAATTTCCATCAGTAAAATTAACCTCAGTAATAGAATTGAAATAATTACTTCCTTGATTTTCTTCTGAGGACAGGTTCATTTAGGTATCAACAGTGATGCAAAAGGAAAACATTATATTGCATATGACATTATATAATTGTATTTGTCATGGAGGAAAAAAGATCTCTACTGATTTTTTTCACAGAAATGTCTCAGAATGAGAGATTTCTGATCTAAGTAGTAGTATTGTTAGTTTCGTGATTTGGAGCAACATCTACTTTCTTCTTGCCTTCACAATTTTAAATTCTCCAACATTGATTTTGTTGCCTGTATTTTAATCCCCAAACCATGCAAAATTATCAACACAAATCTAAACTTCAGGGTTTTGGGGTTTTTGTTTCTTTTTAAAAAAAAAACTTTTAAAGTACAGATGGCATATATACTGGATGAAGTACAATAAAGGAAAAGATCATAAGTATTTGCAGGACTGAAATACAGATCTTCCCCTGAAGAGGACGGATATGCTTCCCAATAAACATATTCTTAATCCTTTTGATTCATGTTAATATCATACTCTCTTTTGTCTTTTTTCATTCACAGTTGCAAGCAGATTTCCAGAATTTACTGAAGCTAAATCATCAGTCAATCTAATTTTCGTTCTAACTTTTAATCAATTTTTTTTAAAGCATAAACACCCTTGCCTGTTTTTTGCCATGCTTTTGAAGATCGAGGTATCACTGCTTAATTTCAGACTAGGTGATCATAGTTACTGATGGATGTTCATTATCAAATTCCTGTGATTGATGGATCTTTATATTATGATTAGGGGAAAGGTGATTTTGTTCCTCTTTTACAGATGTTTTAAAGTGACAAATTTATGTGGTTTATTCCTAGGTTGGAACTACTTTTTTTTTTTAATTAAATATCATTGGTTTCAGGAGTGAGTGGTATATCAGCCAGAATATAGATGTGTCTTGTAACATTCCTAATCAAGTAAAGCCTTGGTTATTTCTTTTATCATAGCTTCTAATGAAATACAGCCACTTCCTTCTGGATCCAGAATCTCTGATGCTACAAAAAGTCCATTGACAGAACTTGGTAATTACTTTCTTTGTAAATTTGAGTAAACTTCAGTGGAAAATTATCTAATTCTTTTGTTGTTTCTGTGTCTGGTAGGTTTTAATGCTTCACCTACAATAATATCATACTGTATGTAAAATATGGTAGCCATTAGCTTTTTCACCACAAAACTTGCAAATTTCTTCTTTCATTCTAAATCTGGTTTTGCTTTATTGTTGTGTCAGTGTGCTCCATATTAATGCTTCATTTGAAAAACAAACAAACAAAAACTCATGAGGATTGATGGGCTAACTTTTATCTATAGAATGATAATGGCACTTTTTACTGAGCTAAAATCTGGACTCTCAGTGTTGTAATTTTCTTGGAAGTGCCCCATAAGCTTCTGAGATTGACTGTATTTCACAGTTGGAGTATTGTTCCAGCCAACATCAACTCTGTGGGTTTTCATTAGTTTGACAAATACTTGTATATTTGGTTAAAATAGTGCCATCATTTGTAGATGTTATTGTGGTTTAAATATTCCTAAGTGTTTGCTTATTTCTGAACTCATTAGTTGTTTGGTGATGAACTTTAGGACACTTTGGAAAGGCCTGGTATTTGAGAAAGTATGACACTTTTCTCATTTTCAAAATAGTTTTACCTGTGTTAGGGTCAAAATGTTATTGTCAAAATCTTGTTATGGGCAAAGAGGAAACACAATTTTTCTTTTAAAAAAAAAATATTTTATATATATATACACACATTTACATGCATGTATATATGTACAGATTTATGTATTTTCATATATGTATATGCATATATGTATATGTATAGAAAGCCAAAAATTTATTGTTAGTGTAATGAAAATCTGAACAGTCTATCTAATTCAAGAATTAGCATTAGTCTAGGTTGAACTCTTGCAGTAAAACAAAGAATATTACTGCAGGTAGAATACTGACTTATAGAAAAAACCTAAGTAATAACAGTAACATAGTTGAAATAGGAACACACAAACTTCTTAGTTTCTACCCTTTTCCTGGTGTTTTCCTCACCTTTCCACCACATCTCTGGGTCCAAAGCTTGGTGACTTCATGCCTGTGTTGGTGAACAGTGGGGGTGTTTCAGCAAGTCATGAGCATCTGAAGTCCTGTGCTGGGAGGAATATGACTTTAATGTTGATCATTTCTTTCTCCTCTCTTCTTTCTTTCTTCCACTGAGAGACACTTTACATCTGAATTTACCATATATGATGCCATTTGTGTATGTTAGATACTATTTCTGTGTTCTTGTGTACCCCTAAAGTAAATTTTGTCCAGCTGCAGGTGTGCAGTTTTTGTAACTGACTATCACTGAGCTGTTTATGGCATTGGGTCTCCAGTGCCAAGCCTGGTCCCCATCTCTCATCATCCCATGCCTCTACTCCTCTATGCCATATCCTGTGTCTCCCCTTCTGAAGACCTCTGCTTTCATAACAGGCCTGTATTCCTCTACCCTGTGTCTTTGTGTTAGTCATAAATACCTTGTACTACCAAAACAGCTGCTTGTTGCTGCTTTCTACGTAAACAGCTATTACACTAGTTAACTGGATTGACCTTGAATCAGTATGGCTTTATATTTCACTAAGCATTAGTCACGAAGTTATCATATAATAGTGCTGGTTTATTTAGATAGCATACTTTTACTTAATGCAGTCTGCCAATTTTTAAAATTGTTTCCAGGAACAGCTCTTTCTTCTTGAGATGCCTATTTGAACCGAATTCTCCAGAATATGAAAATGTTCTTCACTATTTGTTCTTAATTTGCTACAATTTTTGACAGCTCTTTTCCTGATATGTTTGGGGAGATGGGGATACATATTTGTTTTCACTGTAGTAGAAGAAGTTTGGCTAAATCCAGTTAGAGGAAGCATTAGAGAGAGAAAGAAACACTTGGTGATTGAGGATCCTCTTTGCCATAAGTGTAACTGAAAACCTAAAAATTATTAGGGATAGGAAATATTTTTGCTTTCTGCTGGGGAATAATAACCTAATCCTATATTTGTCTCAGTGGTAAAGGTAAAATAATAACAACAGTTGAGACAAAATACATGTTTTATTCAAGTATTTATTCTGATTTTGTTCTGATGTCCTCCATTCCTGCCAAATAGTTCCACTTAGCAAAAGTGGGATTTAATTATGTGAGGCTGGGCCCTGCCGTCAGGTCAGCTGAAGCATCTGTGCTCCCCCTCAAGTCAATGTTGAAGTCAAAGATACTCTGTGAGAGCGAGGCGAGGGTCATACAGAGGAGATTTCTCTGAGCTATGCCTCTGCGTGCCTTGATCACCTGCTGTCATAAAACTGGCAAAGAAAGCAAAATTTAATTTCTAAAGTTTAAGTGTGTGTGACCTGTATTCTGCCCTAGTTCCCTGAAGACTGTTTTTTTCTTTATTTTTCTCTCTTGATTGTACCAGAGGGAGACATCTCCTTCGTTTTATAAACTTTCTGTGTGGTCAGTATATTTGGAATTCAAACCTTTCTGAAAAGATATCTTTATTAACACGCCTCCAATGTCCTGATGCCTTTGGGAGATCTCTCATAGTTCTTACTGGATGTAAATGCATCAGTGAAAGCTTTTGCAAAAAGCTGTGAATCATACAGCTTTTGTTGGTATTATTTTCTTCTCTATAAATATAGAATAGAATCAAATAATTTTAGTTTGAAGGGACCTACAGTGATCATCTGGTACAACTGCTGAGTCCAACTATATCAGGGTAGTAACCTGGGATCATATTTGTTAATGTGATAAGCTGGATTGAAAGTAAATAGGAAAGCAGATCAAATACATGAACTAAAAGTCTGTTCACTTTTTGGCTTATATTTATATTGCCTGCATTAAAAATTAACCCTACACTAAGTTTTTTGAATGTTTTTCTCAACCTCAAGCATTCAGACAAGTTTAATTTTAAAACTCCTTTTCAAAATAAATTGTCTTTTTAAAGACCAATTAAAAATACTGATGGAAATTTTCTCTTTCAAATATTTTATAACCTAAATAAGCATAAATGACTGGTGCAGATACTGGGAAGAATGGTACTTACTGGCCTATACACAAAGTTGAATAGGATCTGTTTTTTAAAAGCAAGACAGTAGTACAAAACCTACACATGGTGGAAACTCGTTCATGATGGCCTTTAGGTAAGAATGCCCAATTCCACGTTGATTGCCTGTTTTCATTAAAATACACTTCAGGTTATCTATAGTTCAAAGTGAAATAACCATAAGGTCTTTGTAATAGTCTTCATTACAGCATAGCAGATGAAAGATGCTGTTTACTAACTTTCATGATTATTTCACTGACATCATTGTACTACTGGTTTTTTATCTTTTCCCATTACCTCTCCTTCTAAAACAGTCATACATAACGTAATAGTGACCAGTTTATACAGACCTGCAAATGCTTTTAAGATCAATGGTATTGTGTTTGTGTCATAGCTGCTTCGTTGTGAAGAAAAAACTCTTAAGTAGTATGAGTTCAGCCTGATTAGATAATGTATGGCAAAGTTTAAATGGGGTAAAAATTAATAAAAAGAAGAGACCTTCAAACCAAATAAAACCGTGCTAGTTACAGTTAAAACTAGATTTTGTACAACTTGCAAGGAGAGTGTCTGTCTCAGTATCATAAAAATTTTTTCATGTTTGCTCTTAGCTACTCAGAGTCCAGCCTTGAAATCCGTATCTCTACCTTCTGCAGAAACCAGAGAGATGGAAATGGGTAATCAGCAGATTATTTCTGTGAATTTTTTCCATTATCTTAGCATCACATACATCTGCAAATGGTAATTTTAAGATCTGCTTTAGAATGTTGGCTACCAACACTCAGAGAGCTGCTTATTCACCATTCTTTTGTCTGTGTAACCAACTGAAAAACATATTTGTTACTGGCTTAAAAACTGCTTAAAGACATTGTTGTCATATCTCATCTTCACCTTAATTCTTTTCATATAGCCGTAGCTCTTATCACATAAAATTTAATAAGATAAAATTAATTGCTGATAAGAATTCTTTCGGGCATGTGGAACTCAAATTTCAAGGCCAGAAGACTGTATTGCAAGTCATCGTCTCCTGTTGTCATGACACAGTTGTCTCACATCTCACCTTCAGGCCATCTGCCATCTTGCTTAGCTTTGCATTAGCATCATCTGGAATTGCACATTCTTCACTAAGCTATTTGATGTTAATCCATCAGGTCACAGATCTATCAGCATTTTAAGCTCAGATTCTTTTTTCAGCTTTTGAGGAAACACATCCTGTTTCTTCAGGATCCAAAACATCTGGTACCACAGAAGTGCAACCAACCAGATCTGGTAATGATTTCTCATAAGATTAATCCTCTTGACAGTTAGGAATTTTTAGAGGAGACATAGTGCCTCTTGTTCAGTTTGACATAAATGAAGAATCAATTCAGGTATGAACATGCTGTATCAAATAGCAGGTTTCTTTATGACATTTTATACGAAATATTGAACTGATAGTTTGGAGGGTTTTCCATATTTGTCTATAGCATGTAATTCTTAGATTTAAAGTTAAATTAGACTTACAGTAATTACAAAATTTAAATAGACCTGTCCACCCCACGCCTGAGTTTCATAAGTGTAATATCCTGATTTGTTGAAGTACTCAGAGTCCTAAGAAATGAATGGAAACTGCAGAAATTCCAACACCTTTTCAAAATATAGCTCTTCTTTTAGCCTTTCTGTATAAGCTTAGACATACTTCTGAGTGACCAGATTTCAAAACTGGTGCTATAAAAACATGTCATTGAAGATTCAGACACTGGCTAGCCGGTCCTTAGAAAATTTCTCTAAAGTGTTTCTCTTATTTTATAGATGAATTTGTAAGAGCTAGTTATGTTCCTGGGGCCACTGAGAGTTATCCAAAAGAAAAAGAAAAAAAATAGTAAGATGAGAGCCAATTGGAAAGATTTCAACAGTGTAATGCCTGATGCATATGTTTTTGGAATAAATTAATTTTTAAAGGAAATCCATTACTAAAGGGGAGATTGATTGTAACTGTCAGCCCTTCACATGTCTGACAAAGGCAGTTTATATGCTTCACTTGGTACAGTTCCTGTTTTGTCATATTTTTTCCTTCTACAATTTCAGCACCAGGATATCCTCCTTTTTGATCCTCGGAATTCTACACAAAAATTCCATACAATCCCACCTTGCTAATTTTTATTCTTAATTTGTTCTCCTTTTTTGAGTGTATTTCTCCTTTTTAACTCTATAGTTCAATTTCTTTTTGTGTGATTCTGTGAACAATTTAATCATCAGTTGCATTATGTGTCTATGCATTAATGCATGTTTTTGGAAATTGTTTTCAAGTCATACTTAATTAGTTATTGTACATTTCAGGGTCTACCTTTCTGTGGAACATAATGTGTTAAATACTACCTAGAAGTTTTTTCATCTCATAAAAGAATATGATGCTGTTGCATGATGGTTCTTTTCACTTCAGAACAATACAGCATTATTTTTATTTTTATTTTCCAGCTTCACATGACTTCCTTCATGTTACTTCTACTCCTCATATTTTTACAGCTTCAGAAATACCAGACACTGGTAAATTATAGTAATATTATTTCAGAAGCATACCCTTTTGTTTGGTTGGTGCTAAAAAGTTTACTACTCCTGCCTTGTTGATGATTTCAGTTATTCCATAGTGCTTGCATTGAGTGTTGCCCTACGTGTTAGTTTTTCAAATCCTGTAACAGCATCCTAATTCCTGGGATTGGACACAGCTCAGGTTTAAGGCAAGACTGCCACTAGCTTACAGACCCTGAATAATGCAGTATTCATCAAATGGGGGTGTCAGGAAAAGATTTAAATTTTGCAATGCTTTAGACTTACAAGTCTTACTATCAAGTAAGATGTGATACTTTTTAGTGATAAGATTGTTTTCTTTCTTTATGTCTGTTTTTCAGTGTCCATATACATTTTGCTGTAATTTTTCCTATGTATTGTCTTAAAATAAGAAAGTAAACACATCTCAGGGCAGACCTTTCTAACTAAGCTATACTTTGGTTTATGGAGATATATATATATATCTCTCCCCATATGCATACTTTAGAGATAGGTTGTTTTTCCCGTAGCCTTTGATAAGTGAGGATGCTTAAGTTTTTAAGCATTGCTTGAACATGAACAAGTATGTGCATAAGGGGTGAGGGAAATGGGGAAGGGGTGGGAGGAGGTGGAGGGGAAAGAAAAGAAGTCCATTGCACAAAACTTTAGTCTGAGCAATGCAGCTGTAGTTCATTAAGTTCTGTGCTGTGTAACCTGCTGGTTCTTGGCATCCCAGTACAGTTTTCAAGATTTTTATTTTGCTGCGCTGTTCTATAAAGCATCCTACTTCCAGGAAATTATTTTAAATCAAGTTAGCTCATTCTCTTATATGGGATATCTGAGCCCAAATCTGACTTTAAGAATTGGGCAAAATTGAGGAACTGCATAGAGCTATGTGACTTAATGAGGCTTTAATCCCCTGAAAACACAATCTTTCCTGATTTTTCTGCAGAATTATTAATTAATGGAAAGATGTGGTATAAGTTGTAGAGCTGTTTTTTCAGGTGCTATTTAAGGCAAGTGCATGTAAAACTATGTATGGATTGTTTTTCAAATTCTTTGTGAAGATTTGCACACATGGAAAACTAGGATACCAACTTCAGCTAAGTATTTAGTGAGGGTATTTAAAATACTTAGAAAAAAAGAAGGTTAATTTTTTAAATAAATAAATAAAAATAAATAAATAATACTCTGCAGAGCAGTAGAAGATAAAATTTATCTCCCCCAAATCTTCCTTCTGCATTTATTTACATATGAAGTTATTTCTCAGCTGTATTTCCTTTTTTTCTGCAGCTAAAGATACTACTGAGTTGGAAATATCCATGCCTATAATTACTACAGAACCTCCATTGTTAGAAACAGCACTGGGTAAAATTGTAACATTACTTTATTTAGTTGTAAAGATTTCATTTTCATTTTTATCCTTGCTGCTATTTTTGGAAGTTTTGTGTTGCTTTAATTGTCACCATCCAAGTAATTCATACCACTTAGTGTTGACATTAACTAGATTCTCATCTGCACTCATCATTCATCTTTGTAGATGGAGGATCAGGGGTCAGAGAGGTGGGTTCCCTTTAGTTGGTTGGGTTTGGTTTTCTCATTATTGAGGTTCCCAACTATGAACCTGCCTTTCTCAGTTGTTTTGTTTGTTTGTTTGTTTTGTTTTTCCTGTGCTGAGAGAACTTAACTGTGAGAGGGAATTAAGCATTTAACATATTTGTGTATAATTTTTCTGTGAAGAGATTGTTTGGACTAGCTTTATATTGGCTGGCCCACTGACTCTTCTGGATCAAAAGGTGTTTTTTTACTATCTGTAATTCTTAATGTGCTAAGATTCTTAGGTAGTAATAAGAATTCTCATTAGTATGCATAATTAGGTCACACTTTTTCCACATTGACTTCCATATTAGCCTAACAGTTCACGAGACACATTCATGCCTAGCTGATGTGCAAGCAAATTTCCCTGTGCTTCCATTTTAACAACATAACATTTGTCTGCCAAGTCCTGTGCTGTCCATAGTAGCTCTGAGGCAATTATGCCTTTTAACACAAGATATCTTTTCAGATTTAGGTGAAAGGAAGCCTCTTTCTTCAAGATCCACAACATCTAGCATGCCAGAAATGCCACCAATCTCAGCTGGTAATGGTATCTCTCTTCATTGTAGTTCCCCTGACATCTAGGCAGTCTCTCAAAAGATACAGCAATGCTTTGCTAAATGGAGGGTTTATTCTGACTTGCTCTGTATAAAAGTGCAATTGGAGGGAGAAAGATGAGTTGTATCTACTGGAATGTTTGAGAAATTTGGAATGAAATATTGGAATAAGGTTCATTTTTCTTATGTTTGTAAACGATTAGCTAGATTGTCCTGGGGGGTTGTTGTCCTTTTTTTTTTTTTTT
>NW_010293361.1:0-11951 GCF_000700745.2 Antrostomus carolinensis
GTCCTTCTCCTCAGGGCTGCTCTCCACCCAGATGACTGCTAGAGGTTCATATACATTCGGGTTAGCAAGGAGCAGGCAGGTGTGGTCCAGATCAGAAAGGGCAACAGTGTGGGACTGGACAGGAACACAGCTCCTGGCATGTTCAAGTCTCCTCTCTTCCCACTGCTCAGGAGGACAATTGTTGCCAGCATAAAAGTTGGTAAAAAATCAACCCGTTCACCTGGGAAACAGCAGCATGGCCAGGAATAAGCAATGTTTTCTGGGCATATTTATGAGCACAAGCAATGTGCTCATAAACATCCAGGTGTTATCAGGATGGTCTGAACATCCCCAGCTCAGGGAGGAAGCACTAGTTTGGATTTTGAAACATGCTTACCTGTGAGCAGGTAAATTTAATGTTTCCTGCTGTGTTTTAAATGAAGTGAGCCAGAGCAGGGAAGGAGAAGTTTTTCCACTGATGTCCTTGTCTAGAATTTTCCTGGAGATTTAAGGCCCTCAGCTGGTGAATCTCAGCACAGCATCACCGCAGACATTGGCACATCCCCATTCCCATTGGCAGGATGATTGTGTGCCCTCACTGTGTGCTCTGCTGTCATCCCCTGCACCCAACCCCACCACCCATGATGGTCATAAATCCTCCCCTGAGCCTCTTCCAAATCCTCCCACGTTCCTGGCATCCCACCAACTCAGTCCAAGGCTGCCCAGACAAATGTGACATATTTAGTTCTGCCAATGTATTTATTTTTTTTTTAATCCCTCCCCTTATAAATCAACTTCTCCAGCCCCTGAATCACCTCCTGTGCTGTCACCTTTCCATTAGGCAATGCCCAGTTGCCAATTCCTTGCAAATCACCCTCTGGCAGCCACCCTGGCCAGGGCCACATGGCCCATGAGAAAACCAACCCTGTTCCTTCTCCTCCTGATAGAACCCTTCATTTTACTGCTGCTCTCACACTTGCCTCACTTATCTTACAGATACCAAATGCAAACAACCCTGCCATGAAGCCACCAGGCTGACTGGGGTTAGGGAATCTCTCCCAGTGCTTCATCAAGGATTTAGGTTTTTTTCCACAGTGGATAAAGTTGACGTTACTGGGATCTGAGTCTTTTCCTGGTGCCAGTCACTGGGATCTGAGTCCTTTGCTTGGACTAATTTCATGCAAGCTGCTCATCCCTTGTGGCTTTTCCCTCTAATGAGATGTCATCAGTACCTGCCCATGAGAAGGGAGAACAGTTCATGTGGTCAATAGTCCATGACCACATGTGACCAACATTCCTTGAGGGCCAGCAAGGGACTGGAGTAGGGGAAAAGGGTGGGAGGAGATAGGGAGATCCTGGCAGGTGCTGAGCTCTCACTTGTCACACAGAATCACAGAATCACAGAATTGCCCAGATTGGAAAAGACCTTTAAGATCATCGAGTCCAACCATGAACCCAACACTGACAAGTCCCCTATGACTAACCCATGTCCCTCAGCACTGTGTCTACACGACTCTTCAATCCCTCCAGGGATGGGGACTCCACCACTGCCCTGGGCAACCCCTTCCGATGCCTGAACTCATGAAAATCCTTCATATTCAGCACATCACCGTTGGACCCTCATGCAGGACATGTTTAATTACTGTTCTTTCTACAAAAGGACACCTGAAGCCCCTGGGGAGGTGGAGGTTCATGTGCTGGTTGCATGTGAGCTGCTACAGTCATGCAATGACACTGACCTTGATGGTCATGTGGGCCAAGCAGATATGGAGCACGGGGACTGCCATTGCCCAAGACAAATATTTGGCACTAGGACTCCCAGGACCTTGCAGTTTGGCCAAAACCTCACACAAAAGCACACACACGGGCTCTGATAGACGGGAGATCATAGAATCCCAGAATGGTTTGGGTTGGAAGGGACCTTAAAGCTCATCCAGTTCCAACACCCTGCCAGCAGCAGGGACACCTTCCACTAGACCAGGTTGCTCAAAGCCTCATCCAACCTGGCCACAAACACTTCCAGGGAGGAGCAGCCACAGCTTCTCTGGCCAACCTGGGACACTGTCTCACCACCCTCACACCAAACAATTTCTTCCTCACATCTCAGCTCCATCTCCCCTCTGACACTTTCAAGCCATCACCCCTTGTTCTCTCACTCCCTGCCCTTGCCCAAAGTCCCTCCCCAGCCTTCCTGGAGCCCCTTCAGGCACTGGGAGGCCACTAGAAGGTCTCTCTGGAGCCTTCTCTTCTCCAGGCTGAACAGCCCCAACTCTCTCAGCCTGTCCTCACAGCAGAGCTGCTCCAGCCCTCACATCATCCTCGTGGCCTCCTCTGGATCATCTACCTTCTTCCATCTACCTCCCACAGCTCCTGCCAGCCCCCTAGGGATATTTTGGACACCCTGAGTATCTCAGGTGTCCTAGATTCAGTTGAGATAGAGCTGATTTTCTTCTTAGTAGCTAGAACAGTGCTGTGTTTTGGATTTACTATGGGATTTGGCATGAGAAGAAAGTTGATGCTACACTGATGTTTTTAATGGTTGCTAAGAAATCAAGGACTTTCCAGTTTCCCATGTTTTGCTGGTCTGCAGGTGTAGTAAAAGTTGGGGGGTGGGCACAGTAAGATTAATGGATCCACATTATCATTTGGATGTGCCAGTGGGATATTCCATATCATGAAACATCACGTTGAGTGTATTAATGAGGACTGGGCAGAATGCTCTCCCTCTCTTCTGTGACTGCAGTTTTGAGGATTTTCTCTCCTCTGGGATCACTAGGCAGGAATGGGTTGGGCATTGGTCAGTGGGTGGTGAGCAATTGCACTGAGCATCACTCATTGCTATTATTATTATTATTATCATTATTATTATTTAGTTTTATTTCATTAATTAAATTGTTTTTACCTCAGCCCACAAGTCTCCTGACCTTTACCCCTCCAATTCTCTCCCCTGTTCCCTGGGGTAGGGATGGGAGAGTGAACGAGCAGCTGTGTGGTGTTTGACTGCTGGTCAGGTTAAACCGCAACATCAGGTTCTTAATCTCTTCAAACCCATTGACTGGAAACAAAATCCAGTGACAAATGACCTGGACTGTCTGTGTTCACCCCTCTGAGCTCCCAACTCTTTTACTTCACTCACATCTATGTGCGTATATGTGCATCTATTTCTTACAGCACAGAATTTTTACTCTTTATAAACAAAATTGGGATGCCACAAGATGGCAGCATAAAATCACCTTTCCCTGCTTCGTGTTCAGTTTGCAGAAGGGCCTCAAGCCAAGGAGAAGTCGGTGGTCTCACCCCAGGGATGGCCACAGGAGGAGAAAATCCCCAACCCCACCAAGTGCAGAGCAAAGACCCACGTTTTTCATCACTTAACCAGCTGCAGTTTCAGCATCTACTCACTGCAAACCCTTTTGTTTTGCTGAGTTTGTCCATCTTCCAAGCATTCATCGATAACTCCGAGGTGATTGCTGAGCCTAGGTTGGACACTGAGAGCCTCTTTGGTTCACCTCACACCACTGAGGTGCTGGAGAAGCTGGTTTGATGTGCTCAGGGGTGTTAGTCATTGCAGATGAGATGAACAAAGCCCACGGACATTAATGTGCTGAACTTTGGGCTGATCATTCCTGAGGACACCCAGCAGAAAGCTGCAACTTTTACTGGTTTGCTTTTTTTTCTTCTTTTTTTCAGGTTTGCATCTCTGTGCAGGGAAGAGCCTCTGGAAAAGGGGATGTTTGGGCTGAGAAAGAGGAGACAAAGGCTGCAGCAAGCCCTGAGCAACAGCAAAATCAGTGAAAAATGCTCAAGCCAAGGCAGTGACGTGGTATGGTCAGACCCAGAGGTACATCCCAAACTGTTGCCATCTCTTCCTGTTCCTTCCCCTAATTCCTGCTACATGTTTCAGTATCTCCCAGAGGTTCCCAATCTCCCAGTCTTCAAGGGGCAATGGGCACAAACTGGGACACCAGAAGTTCCAGACAATCTTCAGGAAAAACTTCTTTGCTGTGAGGGTGTTGGAGCCCTGGGACAGGCTGCCCAGAGAGGGTGTGGAGTCTCCATCCCTGGAGATGTTCAAACCCACCTGGACACTTTCCTGTGCAACCTGCTCGAGGGAACCTGCTTTGGCAAGGGGGTTGGACTGGATGATCTCCTGAGGTCCCTTCCAACCCCCACCATTCTGGGATTCTGGGCTTCCTTTTCTGCTTTGGGTCTGTGTTTGCTACTGCAAATAAATCAGCACGAAGGGAATTTCCTGGGCACCAAGCTTCTTCATCCTTTCTACTATTTTATCATTTACATCCCCTGGTACAGCTTGGCTTGTGCCCACTTACACAGTTTGGAGACCAGCACAAGTCCTGGACCCTTCCCACAGGGGAAGGGGGATGAACACTGCAAACACTGACAGTCCTGTGCCAGGAAATCATGCTGGGAGCCTTAAAGATGCTGGTGGAGGTGCAGACTGGATGGTCCCCTCTGTGAGTGGCACCATGGACAATTACAGAGTCTACTTAGTGCCACCCACTCAGGCTTTACCAGACGGTGACACTAAAGGGGTTCTCTGCTCCCCACAGATCAGTAGCAATTTGTGCAAAGAGGGATGTGAAGTCAAAAGCCAGGACCTGGCCCATAGTACCACCACCCTCCTGGTGCAAAAGAAGCTTCAAGCGCTCCAGCTTCTCAAACAACCCCCACTTTTAAAGTATTTCTTGCTACTGAGTTCAAGGATCAGCCAGGAAATGGTCAGCTGGGAACAGATGTGTATGTTCCTCCTTGGCACCATCACTCAAGGCTTTGGAGACTCACCTCTCCCAGCACTCTGCCTTCCCAACCCACTGCTTTCACAACCCATCTGGCCATGAGGACCTCTCTCTAATTACTTCTGGTTAATTGGGTGTCTCTTACCATCACAACACCCATGATGTCTTCTTTCTACCAACCTTAGCCCTACCAATGAGCATGTGGTGGACACAGCAGGAGAGAGGATGCTGCAGGTTTTGGAGAAGGGAGAGCAGGGTGGAGGGGTCACACAAGCCGTCACAGAGCCCTGTGGTGATGCCAGGGTCACCTCTCCTTGTCACATACTCAGGGTGGCCTTTGCTGCTGCGGAGGCTGCTAATTTTAAGCACCTCTTAGTAAACAATCGCTAAATTTAGTGCCTCTGAGAGAAACACGAGTCTGGTTTTAAAGGCTGGATCGCTGGTGACAGAGGAGGAGGAGTGAAGGGGTGAAGTGGGATTGACCTGCAAGGTTTTTCTGATGGGGAAGGGGACATTAACTTGAAGCCTTCATATGAACAGAGCATGAAAACCACCACCAGACCAGGAGGTGTGAAGCTTTAGTCCAGCCTTCAGCATTGCTCCTCACCTCTCCTCCTTCACACACAGGTTTGCAGTTCACAGAGCAAAACCCCATCAAAGAGAGGATCATGCCCCAATTTACAGCAGAACCAGCCTTCCTCATCCCTCCAGGGCTCCCAAACCACTGCCTGCACACTCCTCCTCATCAGGAGCTGCCTGTTCACATGTCCAGATGTTTGTGTCCACTGCAAGTTCTGCCGGGTTGCACAAGGGACAGCAACACCACAGCATGGTGAGCTGGCAGGGGGAACACTTCGGGTTTTGCTGTGAAATGCTCAACCTCCCCAGGCAAAGGCAGGTCTGTAGAACTGGGTGATAAGAGCAGGACAACATCCCTTGCTCATGAGGTGTACACGGATCTGAGGCTGAATGACATACAGAGAAACAAGCCATGGAGAGAAGACTTTATTAAAAGCCAAGGTCCTGGGATGTTCAATTCTGATTACATCTTGAGACATATCAATTGAGACAGCACTGACAGAGATCCCTATTTAGTAAAACCAGACACCATCACCATGTTCTCTGCACAAAGCAGAAGGAGCTGTGAAACTCTGATTAACAGCAGAGCAGCTTTTCTTTGATATCTCATGACAAAGAAGCCACAGGAGAAAGCAAGTCTTTGGCTTTAGAATCAAGGAATCACAGACTGGTTTGGGTTGGAAGGGACCTTAAAGCTCATCCAGTTCCAACCCCCTTGCCATCAGCAGGGACACCTTCCACTAGACCAGGTTGCTCAAAGCCTCATCCAACCTGGCCACAAACACTTCCAGGGAGGAGCAGCCACAGCTTCTCTGGCCAACCTGGGACACTGTCTCACCACCCTCACACCAAACAATTTCTTCCTCACATCTCAGCTCCATCTCCCCTCTGCCACTTTCAAGCCATCACCCCTTGTTCTCTCACTCCCTGCCCTTGGACAAAGTCCCTCCCCACCCTTCCTGTAGGTCCCCATAATTTCCTGGGTCATAGTCTCACATGCCCAAAGGTTTTCTCCTCTGCTTCCACTTTGCAAGAGATCTGGCTGCTGGGAAATCAACTCTGGGTCCTTGAGGTTAAGCTCTGGCAAAAGCTGAGTGATTGAAGCTGGACAGATTTTTTAGCCTTGGTTCTCTTCAACTCAAGCACGCTGCACTCTCTTCCTGCAGCACAAATCTCTCTCTACACAGTAACATCACAAAAAGGGATTCGTTTCTGAGATAAAATGGGAGAAAAACATCATAGAGACAATGTACCACAGTCCCTTCCAGCAGCCAGGAAGGGATCCCACCTCCACGCAACAGCAGAGAATCAGCACAACTTTGCTGAGGTTGGAGAGAGTCAGGCAGAGATCACAGAATCATCATAGAACCTCAGAATGGTTTGGGTTGGAAGGGACCTTAAAGCTCATCCAGTTCCAACCCCCCTGCCAGCAGCAGGGACACCTTCCACTAGACCAGGTTGCTCAAAGCCTCATCCATGTCTTAGAGGAGGATGGTTCCTCCCCTCAGACATCTCTCTTGGGATGCACTGACTCACCCTCCAGAGAGGTTTCTTCCCCTCTCTCTGTTCCTTTCCCTCTCTTTGTTGTCTCTAGAAGGACCCTCTGTAACTCCTTTAACAACTGGACATCCTACTTCTAAAGAGCTGCAGTGAAGCAACGTGACTCCCACCCCAGATGCTTCACAGAAAAGCACAGGGAGAGTCCACACACTTTGCGTGGGGTAGCGGATGTCAAAACAGAGACATTCTTCACTCCTTGCGTGGACACTTGGCCAACAGCCAGACAGATGGATTAACGAAATGCAGAGACACAAGGCAACAGCTAAACACGTGTCTTCTTCATCCTGAAAACTTTTTTGTTTCTGGAAAAACACCATTTAGAGATTTTAGACCTGTGCTGATGTCCACATTCCGTTCACTTGACTTGAAAAAAGAACAGGATTTATATCTCTAAGGAAAAAAAAAATGTTTTTTCTCATTCCAGAAGCAGCTTTCACAAGGTCAAGAAAACACCTTGTTAGTTACTGACATCTGTGCCTCCTGACACACATCTGCACAGATCAGGGGCTGCGCAGACCAGGGGAGAGGGCTCCTGTTAAGCTGGAAGACATCCAGTTAATGCTCAAGTCAACAAATGACACCAAGCTGTGTGGTTCAGTCAATATGCTGGAGGGACGGGATGGCATCCAGAGGGACATGGACAGGCTGGAGAGGCGGGACTGTGGAAACCTCAAGAAGAACAACAGGGCCAAATACAAGGTCCTGCATCTGGGTCGGGGCAACCCCAGGCACCTGTTTTAAAAATAAACGAGTTTCTTTTCAGGAATTCTATTTGGGTCACTGGGAATTCTCTCACTAAACTGAGGAGTAGCTTGAATACAGCACACAGAGGGTTCCCCATCCACCAAAGTCCCGTTAGCTTTGTGCTAACCAGACCTCTTTGGTCCAGATTACACTGTTGGAACAGAAGAACCCCGGTTCTGAGAGATTCTTCCATCCAAAACACCACGTACGTGGTGTGTTTCTGACACTGTGTAAGCAGAAATGGTTATTTCCATACAGACCATTGTGTTGAGTTTGGGGGGAAGAGGCTACATTGATGGCTCCTGTGAGAAGATTCACGAAGCTCCCCTGTCTCCAAGGCAGACCCACCTCCAGCCCAGGCTGAGCCAGTTAGCAATAAGGAAATGTCTCTTTGAATCAATATTTATGAGGGAAGAACTGGCTTTGAAAAGAAGGTGGAGAGAACCTGGAGGAGAGACCATTGACCTGAACAAAAAATGACCATTGGCCTAAACAAAGAGAGAGCTTCATTACCAGGAGGAAGGAGGAGAAGGGGGGAGGACAGAGAACCTCAGACACCCAGTTCAACCCCATGGAGTAGGAGAAGGTCAATGAGGTCCCTGCAGCCCATAGAAGTTCAATGGTGGAGTAGATACCCCACGTGTAGGCCATGGAGGACCCCACACTGGAGCAGAGAAGTTGATCCTGAGGCAAGTGTGTTGGAATTGAGACCCCGAGAGTCACTCAGTGCCAGAGCGGGGGAGGACCCCCAGAGTGGGGGGGGAGTCTGCAGCCCATGGATGTCCCCATGCCAGAGCCGGGATCTGAGCCCAGAGAGATCTGTGACTCCATGGGAAGCTGCATTGGAACATCTTGTTCCTGGACTTTCACGCCAGGAAGAGTGGCAGAGGTGACCTAACTGAACCCCCATCCCCTGTCCCCTGTGCTGCTGGGGGAGAAGAAATGGGGAGCAAAGTGATTGGAGCCCGGGAAGAAGGGAGGGGTGGGGAAGGTGTTGTTGATGTGGTTGTTGTGTCTCACTGTCCTACTCGGATGATTGGTAATGAATTAAAATTATTTTTCTTCCCCAAGTTGGGTCTGTTTTGCCCATGACCATCACTGGTGAGTGACCCTCCCTGTCCTCATTTCAACCCACGAGCCCTTTGTTGTAATTCTCTCCCCATCTCAGTGGGTGGGGGGAGTGAGTGCAGGACCACATGGTCTTTCTTACCTGTGGGTGAAACCACCACACCATCATAGGTGACGACCCTCAGGATCCACTGAGAACCAATTGGTCTCTCCAGCCAGAAGGAAAGATTTCTCCTGGATGTCTTCCCAAAGGTTTGAGTGCTGCACATTAGGACAGGTTTGTTACATTATCTTTATCCATTCACCCCAAGTTAATTTTCAAAGATTTTTCTTGCTAACTTCCCCTTTTTCACCAACTTTATTTGTAGCCATTTTTTTCAAGTGCATTTGAGTGAATTTTCAAGTGGTTCTACTCAGTCATTGCAAGAGGTGTCACTGCCAGAGGTGCTCTTCAGATGAAGATGTGCTCTCCAGATCACACAAGGAGGAGCTGGCAGGCTCTGAAACAAACCACTCCAGGCATCCCTTATCCTTGGCACTGCTGTTCAGTGTTCTCGTGGCTCAGCAGCATTGGCCTCTCTGCCCAAAATGTAGAGGAAAAAGTGCTCCCACCCAAGCAGAGGAAGGAAGGAAAGACATCTACTCCACCAGCCTTCAAACCCTGGCTGGTCTGCCAGTTCCCTCAAACAGCATCTCCCAGCCTTTTGCTTTATTGCAGAAATAGTTTAACATGACAATAAATCTTGTTGATGAACCAAGCACATTCATACACAACTGGGTCCAGTCTGAACATAAAGGGAGGGACAGCCTGGAGAAGAGAAGGCTCCAGGGAGACCTTCTAGTGGCCTCCCAGTACCTGAAGGGGCCCCAGGAAGGGTGGGGAGGGACTTTGGCCAAGGGCAGGGAGTGAGAGAACAAGGGGTGATGGCTTGAAAGTGGCAGAGGGTAGGTTTACATTAGATATTAGGAATAAATTCTTCACTGGGAGGGTGGTGAGACAGTGTCCCAGGTTGGCCAGAGTAACTGTGGCTGCTCCTCCCTGGAAGTGTTCGCGGCCAGGTTGGATGAGGCTTTGAGCAACCTGGTCTAGTGGAAGGTGTCCCTGCTGCTGGCAGGGGGGTTGGAAGTGGATGATCTTTAAGGTCCCTTCCAACCCAAACCAGTCTGTGATTCTATGACACGGGGATACTCACCGTCTGTCAGAGGCTCTGAGGTGCCACCTCCTCTTGGGGCAATTAAAAACCACTGAAGTGTGAGATGCAGCATTCCCACAGGGAAAATTAAGGTTTCCAAGCCATATCCTAAGGTCTCAACTCTTCAGAGATAACCCAGGGCTGCCCAGCTGTATTTGACTAAGCATAAATCTGGGATATTTGCATTTAAGATGTTTTCATTGAAGCCCACATCATGTACTACATGTAGGCTCCATGGATAATACATTTTTCATCCAAATGTAACATGACTGACTCAAGCTTTCACATTCCTTCCAAATTCCTTACTAATGGGAATGGTCTTGACCTGCCTGGGAAACTCTTCAACATCAATGTTGTCATTCAAATTTTTAGACCTTCTCTTCTAGGGGTATGAAAACTTTACCTGTTTTCACAGATTTTCAGGGTAGGGGATGAAAACCTCAACTGTTTGGGGTGTTGCTGTCCAACAAAAGCTGGGAGTTTCACCACAGAGGTAGTTCAAGAATGCTGCTTCTCATCATTCTCCTGCCAATTACAGCTACAGACGACACTCCAGCTTTATCTGCATTACTCAGGTAGTTTGGGGATTTTACTTTGCACTTTATTCTGGTGCACAGGTATGAACTCTCCTTCCACAACGTGGTTCAAGAATTTTTGAAGGACAAGTGATATTTCAGACCTTGATGTTCTCTTTACAGTCTGCAATGTGCCTGGGGAGTTGCTGGAGAAGTGCTTATGGTTTCGTTTCCTTAGAGAGAAGCCTAACTTGTACACCTCAAGACCATTTTGTGAACCTCAAGACCATTTGGTGAACCAAATCCATTTTTGAACAGTGGGAATTACTGGGGCACTCCCTTCAAAACCAAGACACTATTCCAGACCAAATGTGGACACTGTCTCCAACGCTGTTTTCATCAGGGTTGTCTGTCTCTGCTTTGCAGCGCTGTGTTTCCTTTGATCACTTCCCACAGACTGGCTGGGTGAACCCAGAGAGAAAACAAAATCCCCCATGACATTACAGGCAGGTTTCCTGAAGCACGAAGGTCCACAGAAGCTGATGGATAGATGTCACATGGAGGTAAATATGGTGTGATACAGTGATTTCTGTGCTAATTTGGACAAGGCAAATGACTCTGTCTCTAAGGTGCAATTCTTTGAACAACCAGTACATTGAGTATCCAGTTCTATCTCCAGATCCTCCTACTCCAAATTTTGCAGGAAGGGAGAAAAACTCTATTTTTATAACATTGAATAAGAGTTGCAAGTTACTAAGCGAAGCATCCAGGAAATACAAAAGCACCCAGTCTATTTATTACAACATTTATTTTAGTATAGAAGGCACTTACAATACAGAAAGAAAGGAAAAAAAAAAAAATTATAGGCACCAAAAGTGAAGTTAGAATTAAAATGACAAAGAACCAGTTTAGCAGACAAAAGAAGCACCCTTCTCTCTTCATAATACAGCACACGGAAATGAAGCTATCGATGACTAACTTGTTAAAACAGTTAGGGCTTTTTTTTTATTTAATAGAAAAAGATAAAGGTTGTTCTACTGTGAAATTAAAAAAAAAAAGAACCCCTCCACACACCTGTATAAAGATTTTAAGGAGTTGGTGACATTCACAAACACGGGGTCTTTCAGTTCCGGCACTGCAGGAGATCCTGGTACATCTCAATGAGGTGAGCGGCCTCTCTCTGCCCAGAAAGCACAGCACCGTGGGTAGTGGAATAATACTTCCTGTGAGTGGCCTCCCCTGAAAACATCACCTGCATCGGCTGGGGAGGACAAGACAAGCAGAGAAGCTCAGTAAGTGCTTCCTGGAAAGCAGATGCAAAGCTAAAAGGAAACAAACCTTTCTGTGCCCTCCCACACCCCCATGAGCTGACACCCGACTTTTCAGAGTGCTGGTGCAGCACTAGGACAGGCACAAGGTCATCCTGGTTGCTACACCTGCGTGGAGCTGCTTCCAGTGCTGAGGCACCATCACCGAAGCAGATAGGAGCTCTAATAACTTCTAACACATCTGCACAAATCACTGTCAGCGATACCAAGCTGAGTGGTGTGGTTGAC
>NW_010293362.1:0-29861 GCF_000700745.2 Antrostomus carolinensis
TGATTCTAAGATCATTTTTATTTGTTTCAAAAAATTCAAGGCCAACATGTCATTATAAAATACATGGGCAAGAGGCAGGAGAGTACCAAAAAATCTGAACTATTGGAAAAGATTGCCAACAGGTTTCAGGCAAGTTCTACACAGCTCTTCCTTTTCCCCCTGTGGTTCTTCTCTGGTCTTGTTCTCTATAGTAACATTCTATTCTCTCTTAAGTAATTACCTTGCTCAAGAGCATGAGAGGTTCAGATTGTGGAGTTTGAACATAAATGCCATGTTTAACACAAGACAAGGGAATGCCAGGAACTCTGTTGCAAAAAAGATGTTTTAAAAGATTGAAATTTCAGTGTTGGGTTCACTTTGTTCCTGGATGATGGGAGGAGACTGGAAACAGAAAAGGCCACCTGGTATCTGAGGGGGATACTCAACTATCAGGCACATCAGCAAAGCTCAGAAAACTTTTCAGCAGAATTGGAATTTTAAGAGTCTGGCGATAAGAAGCCTTGCCTGAGTCTTTCTAAAATAGAGTTGCCCTTTAAACTGCAAAGAGTCCTTTCTCAAGAAGAGCTTCAGTGTGAATGAAGCCAAAGCTGGAAAACGAGGGGACTGCCCCAGCCATTTATTAATGTCAAATATGCTGTCTCATGAATCAGGGCAGTTGGTCTGTTTTGGAAGCCTTACAGAAAGCCCAGTGCACCTGGCTTGTTGAGCTCAGCATCAGGCTTTAGGCTGATCCAAGAGGATAGCAGCATTCTCTGTTTTGAATAGTTTGTCCTGCAAACAATTTTTTTTAAAAAAGGCTTTTATTGAAGAGCCATCAGCAAACAGATCATGCAGAATTTGAACAATACACAGAACGGGGGGGAGGGAGGAACCCACACAAGGCACAGCCCCAATTATTTGTCACTTCATAAGGTCTAGCCAGCACAAGTGTCACATTTGCTCTTCAAGAGAATAGTTTTGAAAGCTTCCTGAGTTGAAAAAGCCAAGTGTTTGTGGGGGATACACACACATACACACACAAAATACACCCAGAGTTTTCTTTGGCAACTATCATCACAGTGACAGATATTTCAGGATTAGGACAAACAGCAAAGGAAGAAATAAAACCCTGATGCAGACTGTGTGTGCTCAGCCAATTATCAGCAGAGTGAGTCCGGGCCCAGCCCTGACCATTCAGTACAGCGCAGAATGGAAAAGCCACCTGAGACAACTTTGATTAATAAGCTGCCAGAAAACTAAGGAAGGAAGGAAGGAAAAAAAAAAAAAAAAAAAAAAAGATATTTACTTCTTTTCCAGCATTGATTCCAAAGGGTAAAGCACTGATTCCTATGCCTTCCCTACCTCTCCACCAAACATCACAGTAAGATGTGATTTCAGTTCCCCCCTTATCTCCACACTCCTGCCATGGCAGTTTACACCAGCTGAGGATGTCTGAAATTCAATCCCCCTGAAGGCAGCAGGAGTTTCATCATCAACAGCACTGCCATTTAATCCACAGTACATACCAGCAGTCAGGACAATCACCTAGCACAGCAAGGAAGGCATCAAGCCTACAACAGGAACACTTTATGGTGAAGTACAGCATTTGAGAAGAGCAGAGGAGGAAAGCAAGCCAGAGCAGGCAGCTCAATCCATGCACTTTGACTCAAGTTTATTATCTGACAATGCTCTCCACCTGTCTGCTGCCTGCTTCTCTCATGGGCACAAGCAATGGTTAGCACTGCAACACAGGTGAGGAAGCAGGAGTGAAATGTTCAGATGACCGTGTGAGAAGGCCTGGCCCTGCTCCCAGCAAAGCCAATGGAAGTACGATGGCCACAGTGGCTGCAGTGCCACTTCAGTGGCTCTGTTTGGCCTTTTCAATCCACTGCTTCATGTAGCAGATTTCCAAGGCTCGAGCTTGCTGCACAGATTTGGGGTCCAAAGGGTCACGGCTGCGTAGGTCCAGGTGATGGGCTCCATCCGGGATCACAATTGCTACGAGGGAATCGCTGATGTTCTGGGTCACCCCACCCGCAGACCATGGGTCCAGGCCACCGTTGCTGTAAGGAAAGAACATCTCCTTAGGGTACATCTGCACAGCAGTCAGTGGGGCTGCAGATCACATCAGTATGTCCACCTTGACTTCCAACTAGTTTTCCATATGTACAGACAAAGACCTCAACCCTGTCTTAATGTCTTGTGCCCATCCCTCTGCTGAGAGGAGTCTTCTCAACAGAGGTACAGAGCTATTAGCAGCTTCTGTCATTAATTATCTGCTAATTCAGATAATAACCTACAATATTGCCATAGCCTCTGGAGATAGGTCTGCTGCCACTTGTCATTGTCATAAAAAGTTCATGATCCCTTGTGCCAAGACATGTCCAAATTCTCAAATCAATGCACTTTGCTGTCCTTCTTCACAGTCTGCCATGAACTAATAACCAAATGGACCCTTTAGAGATGAATTTTCAGGAAGTTCTACCTTTTGCTGTCCCAGCTGTGTGCCAATCTGATTTTGCAAATAAATATTTGGACCTTCTGTTAGTCCCCTTATTTCTACTAACAATCATATTAAAATAAAACTTTAATCCCTCAAGAATCTGTCAAAAAACACTCTCTGACAGGAGAGCTTAATATAATTTATTCTTCCTCTTCCCTCACCCCAAATCAATAAAAGGATTCCTTGCTTTGTAGACCTGGCTTCAAATAATGCGTGGTCCATGGAGCAAGCCATCAGCTGAACCAGGGTGAGAACTTTGCATCTCTCATGCCTAGTTTTGGACTTGACCCAGTAATCCCCACCACATCTTATTTTCCTTTACTGCAATGTTCTTCCCACATGTGGTCCATCTTTCTGCACAAAGAAATCAACATCCATATCCTTATAGAACTATGCAAATCTAGATCTGTTCCTCACTTAAAACACTGAACCTGCCCACAAAAGGAAACATTAGAGATGGGTTATTGTATGTCAGTGTAAGTTTCTAGGAGGATCTAAAAAAAATTAAAACATCCTTGGAAATTAAGAGATATGCAGCCAGAAAAATACCACAGGAAATGACAAAGAAATAATGAGTAAAAAAAGTTTTGTAGAAATAGCCAGAGTAAAAACCTGACAGGGTCTGAATTAATACTTTGTTTCTCCATTAAAAAAACCCCCAAAAACCCCCAAAACAACTCAAGTATCTTGAATCTCTGTAGTTCTTTATTTTCAGTGATTCTAAATATGACTTAGGAGAAGAGAAACATTTTGTATCTGCAAAACAAAAAGCATCCAGAGCTGCCCAACAAGCAAAAAGCATTGGATTTAAAAGGTCGCCTGAATCAGCAGAGTACCTTGGCAACAGGGGGATGAGTTGCTGAGAGACCCAAGATGTACACGGGACTTGGATCTTTTGGTCCCAGTCATGTGGAAACTAAGCACACCACAAGAAAACAACACTGTCCCTGCCTTCTCTGGGAGCTTCTAGCTGCGTCCCCTGCGGCTCCTGCCAAATTACAGCACCAAAGGCATTGACACAGTTTGGGAAGTGATCCTTGCTGAGAGGAGGGGGGATGGAGGGCTCACCACAAAAGAGTCATAAGTCTTGACAGTTTTACAGAATAAGATCATTCAGTATCGACTGGAATGGATTATTTATGTGTTAAAACTAACCATGCATGTAAGTACTCAGTTGCCCATCTTACAAGACAGAAGTTTCCCAATGTAAACAGAAGTAAAAGAGAAAGACTAAAAAGAGTCAGTCACTACTTTCCAGCAGTGGTGAGGCAAGTAGGGCTTCACAAAAAGACTAATGCAAAATATCAGCAGACTAGTCCTGTTTTCAATTCACCGTATTTCCTGGACAGCATAAAAAGGGTCCTGCCCATCCCACAGCAAATAGTGCCCTTCAGCACCTCTTCAGAGCTGCCTCAGCCCTCCAGCCCTGCCCAGAACAAGGAGAGGCTTTGCACAATCTCAGCAGCACTGCATGTGCATCCTTTTTTAACACGCCCACTCTCCAAAACTACCAAGTTTCCAATTTTTAACTTTCTTCTCTCACCTTTTCTCTTCAGCCAGCCATTGTTCTGCTTTCTCTTTTCCTCCATTCCCTTCTTTTATGCCAACAATCTCCCCGTCTACACACATCTCCAGTATCTCTCCCAAAACACAGCCTTCACCTTCTGCCTCTCCCCTGCCAGTGCAGAACAGGACAGGTAGGTGCCCTAACTTAGAAGCAGACAACCCAGGTGTGATCCATCCAGATTGGAAAACATCTATTTGTAGACTGTACACATCAATTTCCTACTGTCTGATATAACCTGGGATGATTTTGCCTACCACAAGATGCTGATAATGAGACACTGACAACTCCTACAAGCCCTCTGCCACCACATGCATGGACAGTGTTAAAATATCATTTCCACCTCCATGCTCCACTTCCACACCACACACAGAGCATGTTCCAGTAAGAGTACCAGGAGTGGAAACTGCTGGAAGAGAGAAGGCAAAGGGGGTTCTGAGAATCCCAATTTCCTCAAACTAGTGTATTAATAAAGACGTACTGCCCAGGACAGGCATGTAATACCTGCCCACAGCCCGAGTAAGCACTCACACACTAATTACATACCTCCAAGAAGGTACCAAAGTGGTACTGGAGATTCCTGCATCCATACCACACAACAGAGACAGCACAGTGTGAATCTGCAGAGTGACACACTGCTTGCAGAGGGAGAAGCAGCAACATCAGATGAAGCATCCTGGCCAAATCCCACTGTGGCTGGATAAATCCACTCTAAAGCTGTTCTGTTTAGATGGAGTACTCTTTCTTTCCTGCGCTAAACTGTTGTGCAAGCTGCCTGACACTTGAAACACAGTGCTTTTTACCCCACAGGGAGTCACATCCCCTGGTAAACACAGGGATATTTTTTGTAAAGCACTCTGCAGTGCTCGAGGATAAAAGGCTCTTATATAAAATGTACAGTGTTGACAATGTATTTGTTTGAAGAGAAACAACCCAGCTTGAGATCCAAAGCTTTGTGTGTACAGCACTACTTCTTCATTCATTTGCTTGCTTTCAAGCTTTTCTCATTTCAAGCTCCTTCAGCTGGCATAAATTCTTAAACACTTATTTAGATTTGTTTGCTTGTCTATCGCTTACAAAGCGGATTTCTACTGTACAGAGCTGTGAAGTCTTGGAAATAAGCAACACTGCAGAAATCAAGTTAAACCAACAGGGGTTTTTTAATTATTAATTCTTTTTTTCCAAAAAAGGGTGGAATTTCTCACTCTAGAGCAGATATCCTGCTGGGACAGAAACAGCAAGAGGCAAACAAGAGGAAAGCAACAGGCCAAAACTAACAGCTGAAATCCAGAGAATAATACCAAAATCAAGCGAGGACTTTTTACTTTTAAAATATACAGCTATTAACCAAATCCAACAGACTATTTCTGCTTTTGGTTTAAAGAAGTGGTGGGGTTTGTTGGGTTTTTTTTAAAAGGCCTTGCACAATTTGAACCAGAGCACAGAGGAGTATATCCAGGAGTTGCCTGCAGTGGGCAATCAGTACAGCAAGTCAGGATTCCTGAGGGCACAGGCTTCAATTATTAAATGCCTCCCTAAGACATAACAACCTAATGAACAGCCAGTATGTAGCTGTTCAAAATTTGTACCACCTCACAGCAGAAGCACAGCTACAGCAATCTCCCTCTAAGGAAAGCAGAGTTTAACCTTGAAAATAAGGAAAGTGAAGGCTGAGTAGAGAGTAAGCAGCATCCTCTAGTTTTTGCACCAGACTGAAACATTTCTTTCCCATTTTGTCCACAAAGGTGTTTCAAGACAAATTTCTGTTGTAGAAATTTTTTTGCTAGAATGGAAACATCTCATTGTATTTGGATCTTACACAAGTTTGTTGAAATTTGTCTAATTACCCTTAAAAGAAAAGGGCAATTGGCAGTGATAGGAAAGCTCCCCAAGTTACTTCCATCTCTTTTCAGTATCAAAGGGAAAAAAGGAATGTCACGCCAGCCCCTCCACAAGGCTATCACCCAGAGCAACAGTTTTAGTGGCCGAGATCTGGTGTTACAGCTACAGCTTGTTTAGACTTTCTTTTTATGTAGAAGAGACAGTGCTTTGGCTTCATAAAAGCTAGATGGATTTACCAGCATGGGAAACCTGGACTTTGGCCACAAGATAAGGAATTCACATGAAGAAAATTACATCTGGCAGAATCCCAACCCAGATTCTTCTTTTAGAGTCACACAGGCAGTGACAGAACAGTTGGCTTCTTTGGCCACTGCAGATTGACCATTTTACTCTCAGGAGCAACACAAAGCATGCCCATCATTCATTGAGCTGGAGCACTGGAGACAGATCCTTTTCCTACTCAGGGCAGGCTCTCTGCAACCCAAACTGGTAGAAGACTCCACTCTAGAAGCTGGAACAAGGCTCACCTGAAGACAATGTTGCTGTGTGAACTGATGTTTTTCCCTCCATACACAGAAAGAATCCAAGAGGGGCGAGGCCTCACTCCCCACAGCCTGTAACACTCTTCTGAAAGCGCATCAAAGTCCCATTTCTGAGGCTCAAACATGTCATTGACACCATCTGTGCACATGGGCATCACCATCTCAGTGCAAGTCTGAAAGAAAGAACAGGGCAACAAGATGTATTCCCAGGAGAATGTCCAATAGTGGTTAGTGCAGTATCTAAATAAAAAAAAAAGCTCAAAGAAGCATTTGATCAGTTATTACAGTCAAACTATCATAGAATCATTTAGGTTGGAAAAGACCTTCAAGATAGAGTCCAACTGTAAACCCAGCACTGACAAGTCCAGCCCTAAACCATGTCCCCAAGCACCACCTCTTGCCATACATTGACAGCTGTATGACTTGACAAACCTCATCAGCTCTAGCCAAAAAACCTCATTGACTTACAATTCAGAAAGGATAGAGTGCATACCTGATAGTACCAACCCAACTGGCCCAGATTCTTTGTTGCAGTCTCAGACATGTCTAAGCATGAGGCTTCTCCTGAATAATTGTAGTATAAATTTACTGCCTGGAAAACATTCTGCAGCAACAATTTGTCAGAGAGACTGGGATCCTTTAAGAACTTGCAGACTTCCTGCAACAGAGAAGGGAAGGTCTAAATCTGCAAGAAATAAAGATTAATACATGATACCTGATGGGATATCTATTTCTTTTTGAAGTACAGTCAGACCTCTTCCAGAAAGTGTCTTTCTATGCAATGATACACCCTGAGCATCATCATAAAACACAGTATTCCATTTGCATACTGCGTGCTACTCTGAGGAACCTGAAACTTCATGTTTCCTGATTAAAACCTTAAAAACAGTACAACCTTAATATTTCATTCACCAAGCTTTTCAATCCATTTCCCACTCTTTAAAATATATCTTACTTAGTAAAGCATATTTAGCTCCTCTGTAATGAAAAATAACACATGCAAATATTTAACAAAAAGCCTCCAGGAGCTCCCTGCAGTTTGCTGTAGTACAAATGGAAACACCTACATAAATAAAGTTCTAACATGGTTAAGTCCTTTCATACAGCAGTACTGCAATATTCCTACTTCTTAGTGTTTGGAAAATATGAAGTGGCAGAACAAGGAACTGTTTTGCTGGTGAAAAATTAAGAACAATCTTGGGTAGAGTTTAATTTCAAATCCTAACTGAGGACTTAAGTAGTGGAAAAAACAAAGCAAACAGAAAACACAAAAGCTACTGCCTCAGAAAGTTTTTTCATCTTAATTTTTTTTTAAAGCAACAATATTCTCTTTGGCAAGGCTTTCTCTTTACCCCTGCTCCCATGTTGCTGGGACTAATACAAGAACAGTAAAGGGTAAAGCTATTAATCTGAGCTCCCAGCCCATCGGAAGAATCCAAAATTACTCTCTACAGGGAGCAAAGGATGCACTGCGACTGCAACACTGTTCCAAACCAGGTGCAGAGGCACATGGGGACAACTCACATGGCCAGTGCAAACTGTGCATCTTCCAAAAAGTGAACTTACTATCCTTCCCTCCTCTGTATAATCTTTTTTCCCCTCATTTTCATTGTGGCAGCTAAGAATCTTGTTCCCTACAGACAACAACAGAGCACAGCTCACACATTTTGCCATTCCAAGTAGGTTTTATGGTTTGGCTAGCTCTGTCATCAGTTCTTAACTCAGCAATTAGAGGCTTGGAGAGTTCACTAATTCATGCAAACATACACTGCAGACAGATAGCAGAGCAGAGGGCTGCAGACACCCTGTAGCTGAAGCTCAGATTGCATGGCAGAAACAAGAGATCAGTATTTGTGAGAAAGTACTGGCAGCCCACAACAGAGAACAGATTAAGTTGCATACATACATATCCAGCTACTTAAACACCTTTTTCCCCCCTTTCTTATCCTCTGAGTCAGATTAGAGCTTCTGTTTCAGAAAAAAGTATCAGGATAGCTTAAATAACTCAGATTTTGCATATCAGCATGGTCCAGATGAGCCACAGCCTTCTCTATTTTAGGTTTATACCTCAGTTGGAGATAGCATGGACAGTGGTGATGGTGAGCACATTTCTTAAGTTGTGTCAGATTGAGAACAAAGCAGAAATAACTTTCAAGGTGTTCATACTGCCCTTTGCAGACAGCCACACAGAACAGATGAATGTCCCTCCCATTCTCCATCAGACAGCTCTACACAAAGGAAATTTTTTATTTTAATTGCTGTTTAATAGCTAAAAATACTAATACTTTATCTAACTGGGTTACTGTATATGGCAGGTAAAAAGTTATGCAGGGAAATTCAGGGTCTTAAAAGAAGAAAAACACTCCCAGAAAATAGAGATCTTGGAGAAAGCTCTGCAGATAAACAGAACTGCACAAGTGAAGGTTTGCAAGTGTGAAAAGTGGTTCTGCTTTGAGAAGTGGCCCTGCAAGGAATACATCTGTGGGAACCCACATTTCCTCTCACTAATTCTCTCACATCAAAAAGGACATAGGCTCAAAACTTTCTCTTTCTCAAAACTTTCTCTTTAACTGTAAGCTCCACCAGCTAAGCCTGACATCAGAAGCTCTTAACTGCATGTGCTTTTCATGCAACATTTCTGCTCCTCAAGAACAACTCTGCAGGACAGCTGAGTTTTTTCAGTTACCCCTGGCACTTTTCTTCTGGGTTCTTGATGCAACCTATCAGCCCTACAAGTGGTGGTTAGTCAACAAACAAGCTGATGCACAAGAAGATATTGCCCTGGTTCTTTCTTGACAGAGACAAAAATAAAGGAAAAGATGCAGGCTGGGAGAGAAGAGAATTAGTTAAACCAAATGGTCAATTCTACAAGACATCAGTTCTCTATTACCTGTACAGGCCAAGCAGGCAGAGGCTGTAAGAAGTCAGCTTTATAGGGATAGTTCACCATAGCCAAGTTTATCCATGTTTCACTCAGCCAGTTTTTCAATATAGCAGCATCCTGAAGATTTTTCAATGGGCTGCACAAATGAAATGTGCTGGAAAGCCACTGTAAACCTGCATCTTTAATAAAAAAATAAATAAAATAATATTTAACTTATTGTACCATTAACACATAGTTGTTGTGCTGCTGCTAAAAAATATTTTCACTTAATAAATAACTAACATACATAACTAATCTAGTGAAATTACTCTACATACATACAAGCATAGCAGATCAAATTTTAGTCAGCACCTCTAAGTGAAGGGAAATACAATCTGCATACTTCAGCATATAGGTATGTCACACCTAAGATAACATTATCTAAAAAAAACCCAAAGATTTACAAGATATTTGGTATTTCTTTTGATAGGAAGTAACATCAGGGCATGCTTCTTCCAATGAAAGGAAAATGTCAAACCAGCCAGCTCACAGTGCAAGGACTAGAATATAGATTGGAAAGACCCTTAAGATCATTGAGTCCAACCATTAATCCAACACTGCCAAGCCCACCTCTAAACCATCTCCCTAAGCATCACATCTACACATCTTTTAAAGACCTCCAGGGATGGGCACTTCACTGCTTCTCTGGGTAGCCTGTGCCAGTGCTTGACAACCCTTTCAGTGAAGAAATTTTTCCTCATATCCAATCTAAACCTCCCATGGTGCTACTTGAGGCTGTTTCCTCTCATCCTATCACTTGTTACTTGGGAAAAGTGCTTGACACCCACCTTGCTACAACTTCCCTTCAGGTAATTGTAGAATCATAGAATCATTTAGGTCAGAAAAGACCCTTAAGACTAAGTCCAACTGAATCCACAGCACTGAATCCATAATGATTGCAATGATTTTCTACCCTGACTGCTTCTGTTGGTATTTAAACTATTTTTTTAGAGTAATAACTATCTGGACTACTTTGTCAGAAAGGAATACAAGCCCTGAGGTTCTGGTCTGGAGTCCTGTCTGACTTTAGGGATGCTTGGATTTGGATTCTGAATCACATCAGCTGTGAAAGAAGCTTGTGAGCCAACAAAACAGGCACTTAAAAAGAGAACACTGAGCTCATTTGGCAGTTTTCAGTACTAAGTGTATAGTTTAAAAAAAATCAATACATTTATAGGTGAAAGCTGCAAAATGCACTTGCTGATTTTACAAAGTCATAACACAATCCTGAACATCACTTTGAGGTCTCACCTGTTGAGGAAAGGTGGTTAATGGCATTCCAAGAATTCCGGATGCTTTCTGAGCAGCCTGTCCCACTCCTTTTGAAATCATTAGTCACTATGGTGAAGTAAGTGCCACATGGAACCAAATCACCAAACTGCCAGATTGGGGCAGAGGCTGCCAGAGCTCTGCAAAGGGATATGAAAAGATTGTTTTGAAAAATATACACATCCTGAACTCCATTCTCTGGTCAATACCTCCCCAGAGCCAGTATCTAGGTAGCAATTAATAATTCAGCTTGGACACTGAGGCCTAGGTGAACTAACCACAACCCTGCAAAACTAATCCATAGGTCTGAATGGAAAGGCTGTTGGAAGTTACACATTTTGGACTCCAGTAAAAAGATATCAGTAAATACACAAAGTAGAAATTCAGACTTGCTTATTTTATTAATTTTCATTCTCATTTAGGTCTTTTTCATTTAGGCATTGTGCAAACTCACCTGAAGAGAGCCTGTCCTGGTTTTTGCTAGGATAGAGTTAATTTTCTTCTTAGTAGCTAGAAAGCACTGTGTTTTGGTTTCAGTGAGGGATTTGTTATAAGAATGTTGATAAGGCAGGTAGGAGGACATGGTGTTTGGGTAGTTTGCAAGTGTAAAGGACTGGGGGAGGCAGGGAAAGTATAGTAGTTACTCTCTAGCAGATAAAGTAGAGGAATTGCTAATCTTGTTTCCCAGAGGGGAACTAAGGCACTGAAGAGATTAGAGACCTGCCTCAGGTCACCAGGACTAAAAAAAAAATAGGTGGAAAGTCAGTGTTCATAATAATTGTTTATACAAAACTAACATATAGCTCTGAATATATATACCATCCAATACCTGCTGATCTACAGTTGCCTTTATTAGGCAAACAGTGCCTCTTCCCAAATTCAAGGTAACTTAATTCCTCCTCCCAGTAGTGAACAACTCAAGCCAGCTTGAATTACGGTACTTCTCCCAGTGCTGTAATATTTATAGCACAGAGTTAACAAGTGCCTGTTCTCTGTTCGAGCAGGATGAGTACACTCACCCAACTACCACATGGGGGTACTTCATCCTAAACCAGGCTGCAAGCATTCCTCCATAGGATCCTCCTATAGCTATGACAGGACTGTAACGGGCTCCTTCAATGGTCATCTTTAAGTACTCAATTAGTACTGCAAAATCTGCCAGAGCTTGTTCTGATGTCAGGTAATTCAGATGCTTGGAATCCTGAGACAAAGAAAGCAGGTTATATAGGTTATATACAGCACAGGAGTAATTTCCAGCAATAATCTTTCTATTCTCCACAGTAGCTGTCAAGTTCTAAATCTGCACCTGGTAACAAACAAAATATTCTTTGCAGGTGTCCCTTGAAGTGCTAGAAAACCCCAGATTTCTTTTTATATCCTAGAATTGATAGTTACAAAAATAAGATAGCTGTGTGCTTTTAGCACATCTAAATCTTACTCAAGCTAACAGTCACTGTACTGGCAAGAACTACAATAGGTAGAATTACTTTTGTATAGAACACATTTAAGGAAGACAAAAGACAATACTTACACTGAAAGACTCATTCCCAAAGGGCAAAGATTCTCCATAATATCTATGTTCAGCAAATACTAACATGGCATTAAGTTCTTCAGCCACATCCCACATAAAACCCTGTTTGGAAGAAAACAGACATTTAAATAAGCTGAATCAATTATTTTCAAAGTCTCTACTTTCAGTCTAGTGTATTCCAACTCTTATTCTTTGATTAGAAAGACATCACCACCAAAATACATCTATAAAGACAGAGTGTAATTTGGTTTAAAAGTATCACTGAAATAAGAAAACACACAAAACAGACACCCACCCAGAGACAGGGATGCATACAAAGAAAATATGTATATTTTAATGCTGCAAAATATTAAGCAGTATTGTTTTGTGAGCACACACAGGCAATCCTGCCAGAATTTCTATGGCACGAGCTTAAATCCATAGGAAATAAAAAACACTACAGGAAAAAAGCATGTCTGTGAGTTAGGGCTACATTACAGAAAACACTGAATATGTTTGGCAATAAACAATAATCTGGAGCATTGCAATACATTTCTTTTTAATAAATAACTACAACTTGTTACCACTTGTTGACAGTAGCTTGTTACCACCAGTTATGGAAGCAGACAGAGATCACCTGCTGACAGAACAAAGTGTGTGAGCAGTCCTTGGTTGCTTTGAGCCTACACATGCCACCTCCTGTTGTGTTGCTGGACTTTGCATTGAAGTGGCTGAAAAATGCCCACACACTCCATTCTGCATTTGTATCAGACAAGTAAAAATTTCCACAGGTGTTGCCAGAGAACAAGAATCATCCATCTTTGATTTCCAGCCCCTTTAATTTCACTTCACATTTTTCTTAAGACAAACAAACAAAAAAACCCATCAAAACCTCCCATTTTACTCAGTCATTCAGAAGTACTAGAAATACTGGGACAGGTGCAATTTGGTCCCAAATTATGTGTTCTTAGCTTGAGACACCTTATCGTGCTTCCTCTAGAAATCTTCTTCACTATTCCAGGTGAAGCAGCAAATTTTCTTCACTACTGCAATTAATACAAGTGCATCCCCTTGATTTCTATGGGCTTCAAATAGGACCCTGAACACCCTAAAACTCTTTTTGTGCTTTTATTCACCTTCCTGTTCCTCCTGTAACAATCCTAAGAACCATTACAAGCTTCTTAAACAATATTCTGACTCTGTCTCCTTGTTCTTCCTTATTTTTCAGCACACCACTACTGTAATTCATGGATCTATTTTCTACATACCGTATTGTTGCAGAACCACGTGATGTCTCCTTCATTGCCAGTATAAAATAGTATCGGTCCATTGTCTTTCTTCCAGTGCTGATCTGCTACTAGATACCGCTGCAGAAATGTAAGATTTTCATCAAACCCAAAGTGATCAATCTGTAAGAACAAAGAACAACGTGTTCAGAAAGCTAAAATTGATCTTGGAGTCCACTGCAAGTGCTGACAGTCACTCTGTAGACAAAAAAAATAAGGAAAAGCAAAAAGCTTTTACTAAGGAAAAAAAAAAAAAATGATACTGAATTAATTTCTATTCCTAGATTCCTAATATATCAAAATTTGTCTGCTTTACAAAAGAAACCAGCCAAAATCACAGGTGTATACACTGAACAAGAAATGTTATTTTCAGCTATAAAATAAAAATCCAGGTTCTTTTTATAGTATCATACTTACCACATATATTTAGGAAATCAGACAAATCAGCTGAGGGGTCATGAAGTATCTGATGTAATAAAACTGCATCAACACATGAAGAGATGAACTGTCCTGTGATGTTTTGAGTCTTAGGCAAATTCCTTACTAGCCTTATCACTTATTAGAAACAGAACAAAAAAACACCAACAAAAACCTTCCTTCTCTCCCTCTTTTGGTGTGACTGAAGTTCAAACAGATTCTTGTCTTTTTAAACAGACTCTTTGGATTTGTTTTGTTTTGTTTTGTTTTTTTAATTCTTAGAAAATACTAATTCTCTGCAGTTCTTGTGCTATTGACAGATTTTTCAGGTCGTTTTATGGACTGCTTCTTCTCTCCTTACAATTTTCACTAACTCACATACCCTCCCCAATTTTTTCCACTGCCCTATAAATATTGCAAGCCAATACATACCACCTTAACCCAAACCCCACGGTGTTAGCCTTATTCCCTCATTAGAAATTTCATTTCAATTCCTCAGGTCAGTTGTTCAGCTTTTATTTATGCTGCTTTGTATGTACGCATGCACTGTTCCCCTTGACTCCTTCCACAAGCATTGACCCATACTGGAAAGTTTATCAATTGCTTTTACAAGACAACTCCCTGTATGGGAATAATCTTATTCTGGAATATCCACACAGCCTTTTACTATTAAAAATAAATTAAAAAAAAAAAACAAAACAAAACCAACAAAAAAAGCCACCAAACAAAAAACCCACAAAACTATTCCAGAAGAGCTATGCTGCTAAATTACCAGGTATTCACAAATGATCACTACTTTTATTCATCAGTTGAAGACGACCTGTAGTTTCCCAATTTTGCCTTCCATCAGCACAAAGCATCATCTTTTCCTTTTAGAGTTTCTTGCTGGTGGTAACAGTCTGACACCTGCTGGCTTCAACATCTCTGCTCATCCATCTGCCTTTATACCAACAACTCCACCAAAACTCTGGGATGCTCCAGGAACCAACCCTTTACCTTTCCTGTTTTGAGAACATCTGCAAGTTAACATTAAAAATCAGCAAACAACACACACAATCCAAGCACTCGCTGCTAACACAGTGACCTAACTGCTGGGCAGATTCCTCCAGACAGCTCAGGGCAGCCTAACTCTTGACCTGCAGGATCCAGCTACTCCACACCATGTACTTATATTTGCTTTGGGTCAAAGACAGCACAGAAACTTATTTAAGATATTATTTAAGATATACAGTATGCTGCAAAGTGTCTTTTCACAGAATATTAAGGTTGGAAAAGACCTCTAATATCATCCAGTCCAAATGTCAACTCATCACCACCGTGCCCACTAAACCATGTCCCTGAGTGCTACATCTACACATTTCTTGAACAGCTCCAGGGATGGTGACTCCACCACTTCCCTGGGCAGCCTGTTCCAATGTCTGACCACTCTTCTGGAGAAGAATTTTCTCCTAATATCCAACCTGCACCTCTCCTTGCATAACCTGAGGCCATTAGCTCTTGTCTTAAAAAAGTTTTCCAAACTCTCTCAAAGGACTGAAGAGAGGACAGTTGTGTTGCAGCTCACTGCTAGCAGAACAGCAGGAGCAGCTGAAGGTCTGTGCATGGTCTTGACAGACACAAGAGACAAGGTCTTTGCCCTGAATAAGCTAACTTCAGTGACTGTTCCCAGATCAAATAAAACTAATTTATGCAAGTTCTACAGTTTTGCTCAGTGGGACCAGTTACTACTTACAAGTACGTAGTGATGTTGTCACGCATGTACTTAAGGGCTCTGTCACTGAATTCAAGTGCTGACAACATACACTGGGCTTATTTTACACTGACAACTGACCTGCTCCTTTTTAATTTGCCTAGTTATTATTAATTTTAGTTTCACTAAGTCACAGTGAATTTGGTTATGCTAAGTCAGAGCACAATCAAGAACTTTTAGACGTAGTGAGTAGATGTAGAAAGGCAGAACCATGTCAGCAACTGAAAGTCTTTGGTCCTAAGACCTTGGGACAATTACAGATAAGGATTAGATAAGGCACATCTAATTAAAACCACAGTGTAGTTTAATAAACTCCAACACTATTGGAAAGTACAACTAATACACCTTTTATTCCAGGTCTGTTTGTAAAGGGGAGAAGAATCTTTTTCTGTTTCACCTCTGTGGTTGGGCTGCTAGCCAGAGATAGGGGAAAACAGGCTCGTGTGACCTGTCTGCCTTTTATGGAATCATCTAAAATTAAACATTTAGCTTTAAAACTTGATCCAGCATCCTTCCTGCCTGAAGCCACAGTGTCAACTACAAGACTACACCACAAAAAGTATTCAGCTTCCCTGAACTACAAAGATATGTACCAAAGTCTTCTCAGTGCAGGCAGTTTAACAGGCAACAGACCAAAAATACACAGTGGAGGGAAAAAGAAAAAAAAAAAGACAGAAAAATTCAGAATGGTTTAATTGATAACTAACCTTTTGGCACCAAGCTGAGGTTATTCAACAGGATATTGTGCAGAACAGATTTTAAAGCCCATCTTACTGTTCCTGTTCCACAGGAACTGGAAAATTAGGATAGTAACATTCAAACATGAATATATTGTCTCAAATGATGGCTGATTTTCTTTTGACAGATATATTTACTATGGTTTCCTTGTGATGTGATCTGTCAGTCTAATCCCACAAAACAAACCCCAAAATCCCAGTACTCTACAGTGAGTCTGCATCTCAAGATCATGAGTGAGAAACATATAGGAATTGAAGTAGTAACCATGTTGATCAAAGTGTCATGATGTTCCACCTTGAGTCGAGTGAGAAACGTATAGGAATTGAAGTTTTCTTTTGCCAGTTTTAGTAACCATGCTGATCAAAGTGTCATGATGTTCCACCTTGAGTCTGAGCCACGCTGTAGACTCACACACTGCCAGTCACGTTCTTCTTTCCCATTCCTCCCTCCATCTGTAAAATTCTGATAGCCTCACAGCAGCTAAACTGCCTCTGTTCATCATATTCATAACACAAACCATGGACACATGTAAGATTTCAGGCAGGATAACTCCAGACTTCTCCAGGAAGAAAAAAAAATAAAAATAAAATCACAAGTAGCTCAACTGAAGAGCAGGAACTCCTTTACCGTGAGATGATGGGGCTTCATCCCTTGTAATAACTTGTCTTTACAAGGGTAAGACACATAACATGACAAAAACCCCCTAATGTTTGTAAAGCAGATAGAGATGTCAACTGCTGGTTATTGCCAAGAAATTCAAAGAACTTCTGAATCCAGAACATCAAAACAAGGTTTGGAGATGTCCCAAGGAGTATCTCCTCACAAGAGTAAAAACTGTTTGGAGCTGTACTAACTCAGAGGGAAAAAGCATACAAATGAATATAAAATTGTGAAGTGAGAGGCTGGGACACAAAGGGAAAGCTGTAGTTCAAGAACAGCAGATGGAGCTGTCGTGTAGTCAAACTGTGTTGGTTCGCATTCAACAAGTCCTTTCTTTCATCATCCTTTACAGAACAGGCATGCAAACAAGTAATAAATCCCACAAACTGTGGGAAGCACACTTTAACTCAAATCACCCAGATATTTTCTTAGCTTTTTTTTTTTTTTAAGTCAGATATCATTAAAAAGTTGAACCAGAAAATTTCTTTTCCACACTCATGCAAGAGGAGCAAGACAAAAGCATTGACTTTTGCAACCAGACTTAATTAGAACAGACCACCACAGCAAAAGAAAAAAGCAGTTTAGCACACATTTACGATACATTAACTGATGGTTAAAAATAACCATGGTAAAGGCATACTAGCAGATAAGAGTTATCTAATTACAATTTTCATAATCACAATTCTTGCCAGGATGCCAGCAGTAAGCACAAGGTCCTGAGCAACTTAATACAACTTTGAATTTGGCCCTGCTTTGAGTTGGAAGTTGAACTGGATGACGTGCAGAGTTCCCTTCCAAAACTAACCTATTCTAGGATTAATCCAAACCAGTTACACAGCCTAAGATTTTAAGTTTCTGTAGGACTACCTAGCAAGTTTGGTTAAAATAACAACATAGTCATCAGCAGCAATGCAGCAGCAGTGTTTTAAAAATTAAAGTATCACGTACATGCAACATTAACACAGAATCAGTTCTACTGATACTAATAAAATGGAAGATAAAAATAGAACAGGGAATACTCAAAGTAGTAAGTTATGAATAAGTTTAAGGGAAACTTGTCAACTGAAGTAGGCAGGATGGGAATACTTTGCAGAGATGGAGCTGTGAGGCAAAGCAAGCAAGCAAGAAAATTCCAGTTCCAGGTAGAAAAATCTTCAACTTTGTGGTATTAAAAAAAGGAATCACCTTGTATTTTCCTGCACCTATTGGAGTCAAAATACTCACAAAGCTCTTGGGGAAGATGCAGACATACACACAACAGATTGCACCAGAGGGACAACTGCAGCCACTTCCCAAAGCATGGCCATGGCTGCTGAGAACCACACTCACTGAGTCTGCCCAAAAACAGCAGCAGGCAGCATGAGCTGTTGTCCCAAGAAGCTGATGAGAGCTCCAAACTAAAGGCTCAAGTCAGCAGCTTTGATCTTCTAGCTCAGAGAAACTTTGTCCAATGAAGTGCAGATCATCATCTTGGGATGAGAAGATTTCTCCAGACTGGTCCACTGAACAAAGTGGAAGGAAGGGCCAAAATACACCTCACTGCCTTCCACTCAAAATACACAACACATTTCTTTGGCTTTATCTTATATGTACTGGAGTACTGCATCCAGTTCTGGGGTCCCCAACATAAGAAGGACATGGACCTACTGGAGTGAGTCCAGAGAAGGCCACGAGGGCTGGAGCACCTCTGCCATGAGACAGGCTGAGAGAGTTGGGGCTGTTCAGCCTGGAGAAGAGAAGGCTCCAGGGAGACCTTCTAGTGGCCTCCCAGTACCTGAAGGGGCTCCAGGAAGGCTGGGCAGGGACTTTGGACAAGGGCAGGGAGTGACAGAACAAGGGGTGATGGCTTTAAGAGGAAGAGGGGAGATTGAGATGAGATATTAGGAAGAAATTTTCCTGTGAGGGTGGTCAGACACTGGCCCAGGTTGTCCAGAGAAGCTGTGGCTGCTCCTCCCTGGAAGTGTTCCAGGCCAGGTTGGATGAGGCTTTGAGCAACCTGGTCTAGTGGAAGGTGTCCCTGCTGATGGCAGGGGGGTTGGAACTGGATGATCTTTAAGGTTCCTTCCAACCCAAACCATTCTATGTGCACATATATCATGTGCTTATGTTGAGCTCCCAAAGATGTTTAACTTGGGTGGGTTTTTTTAATGTGTTTTTTTGTTGTTTTGGAAGTCCATTTTAAATAAAATAAGCCACTCTGCCACACATCTCCCCTAGGGAGGAAACAAAAAACAGCACAGCAGATGTTAGTTATTCTACAGATGTTAGTCTGCTTAATATAGTCCTGAAGTATTCAGGAACTAAGGCACTGTGTGAAGTACAAAGACAAAACAGGACATGTGGGCCAAAACCCACTTCCTTCTCAGGAGCATCTTAAGGTCATTAATGACTACAGAGACAGGACAGCAAACTCAAGCCTTTACCAAAAAAAAAGACTATCATTCACAGAGTAGCGTCCAACCAAAAGCATTTAAATGACCAAAAGTCATTCAAGGTGGTAAATCAACACCTGATGGTTTTATGCTTTTGAGTTTCTGGCATCATTGCAGCGTCTGAAAGCCTTTGTCATGCCTTGAATTTCAATCCTCTAGGCAATAGCTTTATATTCCCAAACTTGCATGTTCCATTTGAAACCAAGTCAGCTGTTTCACTAATGAGAAGCCAGGGAATTTTAAGAGTCATGCTCTACCCTCCAAACATTCAGAGTTGTTTTGAGTGCTCATCCTGTCTGAATTATTTCCAGGAAGATACAGGACAGTCTGAGGATATCCTCCTGCGTGAACAGCAGTGTGGGCACTAACCTCTTCAGGATTTCACCGATGTGCTTCTCTTCCTGGTTTTACTCCTGGCAGGCTGTGGGACTCCAGTCCAGTTAGTTGGCCCTATTAGTTTTGTTTCCTCTTAAAAATCTTTGCTTCCTCCATTTAACTTGCAAGTTCATGAAGACAAGGACTGCCTTGGCATCTTTGTACAGCAACAAATTCAAGGGGCCTCAACATTTGTTACAAGTACTACTACGTATAATTGAATATTCAAGCTCATAAAAACCATTGCAGCAGTAGGGTACCACTAAAATCATAGAATCATAATGGTTTGGGTTGGAAGGGACCTCAAAGATCACCTAGTTCCAACCCCCCTGCCATCAGCAGGGACACCTTCCACTAGACCAGGTTGCTCACAGCCTCATCCAGCCTGGCCTTGAACACTTCCAGGGAGGGGGCATCTACAACTTCCTTGGGCAACCTGTTCCAGTGTCTGACCACCCTCACAGTGAAGAACTGCTTCCTAATATCTAATCTAAACCTCCCCTCTTTCATCTTAAGCCCATTTCCCCTTGTTTTGTTATTATCTGCCCTTATGAAAAGTCCTTCCCCAGCTTTCTTGTAGGCTCCCTTCTATATATACTTGCACACTATTTATGTCTTCAGAGCAGGGGAAACACAGAACCAGAAATTAAAGCTAAATAAAGACAGATGTAAAAAGTCTCACTCCTTGACACTATTCTTGCTGCTTTGTTTCCTCCTATCGCACGGTTTCGTGTGTCATAGCCTGCCAGGACTGAGGCTTCATCTCACTGACAGTTGATAAAATTCTTTCAATTTGTCCCTAATAATTTAGTGCAGAAGAAAAAAAAAGAAGGAAAAAAAAAAAAAGAAAACCTTGATTTTTCTTGTCTCTTTTTCTTGGTTTTCTTTTTTCCATTTTACGTGCAAGGAATGAGGTGTTTCCTTGCTTTCTAGGCTGATGCTTGTGTGAGGGACAGCAAAGACTGAAGGTTAGCACCAATCTGTTGAAATGTATAATTGTTTCATGCTCCATGGAAGAGCAGGGAGATGTAAACTGCACCTTCTTGTATTAGGCTACATTAACCCACTGACTTGGAAATCCTACACATAAATAATAGGAAAATTGGAAGAAATGGACTCTGTGTAATTGTAACCTCCCACTAACTTGAAGGTCCTACACATAAATAATATAAGAAAATTGGTAGAGATTGAGTCTGTGTAATTGTAATCTTCCACACTACCATAATTCAAAGGTTTCATTCACAAGATTTAATCTTATTTTGTTAATCTGTCACATTTAGCAAAATATACAGACATAACAATACACATACTTTTTGCCTATTAATTGATTCCAACTTCTATTCTACTATCAACAGTCTAGCAGAACTGCTATAAATTTTTCCTTCGTTGCAATTAGCTTTCAGCCAAACATGCTCCTCAAAACAAATGCAGGCTTCAAGATCCTTGTAACGAAGGGATCCCTTCCATCCTAACTATGTCCTTGTGAACACACCAGCCTTTGACCAGAATCAGGCTTGGTATATTTTACTGAAGCTTCTTTTACGCTACAGAAACCACATCACCTGCTCTTGGGAGACTGCAACTTCTTAAGGAAGTCTGCTTTTAGCACTCATTTATCACTTCAGTGATTAAAAAGTGCTGACAAGGAAAGCCTCAGACAGGAACTCAACCCCTGCCCTGAGTCACACACTTTGGACAAGACACTTAAAAGAAAAAGACCGAAGGACATTTAAACAGCTACAGGATATGCTGTAGGAGAACACCAGGCTACTCAGGTCAACCCTTGTTAGAAACAAACAGTTCCCAAACAGCGCATGGTGAAAGGTTATTTTTATGTTGGAAACTTAAGCAGCTAATGAGAACACAAACAAATTGATTTCAACTTCCACAAACCATTAGTAGCTTTGTGCTGCAAGTGAAACTCCAGGTTCTCCTCACCATGTAAGGATGAAGCCCACAGCACATTTAGGCTGTAACCACTAAAGCATAAAACCCTCCACCAGTCACAGTGAGGATGCAATGCCTCATTGCAACTCCTCCAGTTGGAAGGACAGTCTGAGAGGTCCCACAGGCCCTCCCAAAATGTTCTGCCCCAGACTTGTGGGTCACAAAGCTCCAGCACAAGGGACAGAATGGGTGACCAAGGCAGGAATCACTTCAATGGGCTTTACTGCTGATGCTGCTTCACCACACTCTCCATTTCCCTACCACTCTGTTCTTCAAGCAATGGAGAGGCTTGTGATGCTGAGAATCAATCAACTACGTAAATTTATAACAAACTACTGTGGTGATAAACACACCAAATGTTCCCATCGTTGATGCTTCCATTCAAAGCATTATTATCCTAGTGACACTCTTCCACAGGACAAGGGATTGGGCAAGGAATAAGGAAGAAACAGGTCAAAGCTTTATTACCCAAAGTGTGTTACTTCATAAGGCTGAAATAAGGACAAAGAAGATGCAATACACCAGCGAAAACAGAGTTACCTTTGTGGAAGGTCTCTCTGACCCTTCACAGGCAAAGGCCTGTAACTTTTTCCATCTGCCTTCCAGATTGAATTACAAATCCATCACATTTGGAGGATTAGCTTCAGAGGAGAGGAAAAAACTGTACATGAACCTTCAGTACGTCACAGATTAAGCAGTATAAAAATATTCCAGTTTTGCTGAGTGTTTCCTAAAGTTTTGATTAGGACTAATTGTTTAAACAAAATACTTTACAAAGTAAATTTGATTTTCCCTGATCAAAATGGTTTTCATTTGAAATAATTTTGTCAACAAGGACATGGGGAAGTGAAGCATTTCAGATTCAAGACAATACCATGATTTGGTCAAATTAAATATTTAACACACCTCTACCTCTTCCCCAAAAAAGGCAAGAACTTTGTACTTCACCAAATAGGTTGCCCAAGGAAGTTGTGGATGACCCCTCCCTGGAAGTGTTTAAAGCCAGGTTGGATGAGGCTTTGAGCAACCTGGTCTAGTGGAAGGTGTCCCTGCTGATGGCAGGGGGGTTGGAACTGGATGATCTTTAAGGTTCCTTCCAACCCAAACCATTCTATGATTCTATGAAATATTTTTAAAGGTTAAACTCAAGCTGCAATTGTTTTACTTCCCAGATTATCAGAACTACAAGGAAACTTGCTCTGCTTTATCTTTCTCACAGCCTTAATTCAACCACTATTATTTGTATTTTATTTTCTACAGCTAATCCCATACAAGACAGGGGGATTTCAAGGAAGAAGAGACAGACATAGTGAAAGCAAACAGGAAATCTGTCCCAACAGTCTTCTAATTAGACAGAGCACAGGCACAATGGCAAAAGCTCAGTGCAGGGATGGCAGTTTATTTGTATTAAAAGGCACTGAAGGTCCAGAGGCAGGGATTTCACACATGCCACTGAGGATCATTTATTTACTAGCCACCAATGTTGATGAGCATCTAAGAGGGAGGGGGGAAAACAATTTCAGAAAACAAAGCACCAAAGCGGCAATTAGTCAGACAGCCCTTGTGCAATAGCAAAAACACCACACAGCACCTGCTTCTCTGGCAAGCTTGCAACATCTCTGAACCCTGAAGAACAACCACCTGCTTGCTGGGCTCCCAGGCATTGGTAGATGGGATGGCAGGGAGACCAGCAGCACTCAGGGAAATACCATCCGTGGCTCCCGGCAGGTGAAAAGTTTATTCTACAAATTGTTCTACTTCAAAGCAGAAACATCCACATCTCTTGTCAAAACGATTACAAAAGTTCTCCAGTAGCTGAAACGCTCTAACAAACACACGGATTAGTGACAGGTCTTTATATCAGTGCAGTCAGCACCCAGAATCGAGCTGGACCACAGATGCTTTTCTCCTCAAAGCAAAGCAACGATTTTCCCTTCTAAATAGATGTTCTTAGATTTTTATCCAAAAAGATTTTTCTATTTCCATTTCTATTTTTCTTTTTCCACTTAAAATCAGGCAAGAGCATTTTGTTATTACCTACGCTCTTCAGAACAGACTCCAAACAACTCCACAAACATTGCTGAAAGACACTGGCCATCAGCTTGTAGGATCCTGCTTAGGAGTCGAGGGAACTCTACATTCCACCCCTGGTAGCAGCGACTTCTAGGATTGGAAACTGTACACTTGTAGGTGGCCAGCCATATATCCCTGTACAGCAAACACTCCGGAAAAGCCAGTGCTTCCAGAGCAGCATGTGGTTCTGAACTGCCTTTGTGGAAGATGATTATCAGAGGGCTGGAGCATCTCTCCTATGAGGACAGGCTGAGAGTTGGAGATGTTCAGCCTGGAGAAGAGAAGGCTCCAGGGAGACCTTCTAGTGGCCTCCCAGTACCTGAAGGGGCTCCAGGAAGGCTGGGCAGGGACTTTGGCCAAGGGCAGGGAGTGACAGAACAAGGGGTGATGGCTTTAAACTGGAAGAGGGGAGATTTAGATGAGATGTGAGGAATAAATGCTTTCTTGTGAGGGTGGTCAGACACTGGCACAGGTTGCCCAGAGAAGTTGTGGATGCCCCCTCCCTAGAAGTGTTCCAGCCCAGCCTGGATGAGGCTTTGAGCAACCTGGTCTAGTGGAAGGTGTCCCTGCTGATGGCAGGGGGGTTGGAAGTAGATGATCTTTAAGGTCCCTTCCAACCCAAACCATTCTCTGATTCCATGATAAGACCTGGTTTTCAGGCAGTAAGGAAAAGCAAGCTGTTGCTTTGAGGCATAAATCAAATGTTTTGTTAACGCTAGTTTTGCTTTCATCCACTTCCTCTACTTCAGTCTGGCCTCAGCCCAAGCTCTGCTGAAGTCAAAGGGCCCAACGCCCATCACTTTCTGTTCCTGTTGTCTTGAAAGGAAGTTCCTGCATGGAAACTACCATCTAAGCCTACCTCTGACCAGCTTTTTCACAATAAGTCCCTTTGTAGATGCTTTTAGAAAGGTTTTTTTTCTTCAGAACATTAGAAAACTTACTCCCTTTGGAAGCAGAATTAATTAACTAGGAATGAAAGGAGAAGCACCACCAAGCGCGTCCATATCAGCGGTCAGAGGGAGAAGGTAACGCACAGTATTGTAGCTCCCTGCACGCTCACAGCCCAACTAGGCAGGCCTTTTGGTGAACCTCTCCTTCTGGAAAGAGAGACACTTCTCAGATCTTACCCTACAAACACCTCATCCAGATAATCTTTGCTTCATCACTCTCACTTTAAGCCTGACACAAAATTAAGCTTGTACATAACCTTCGTATCTCGGCTGTAGGAGCGAATAATGGCAAAAGCTGCTACGTCAATTTGAAGATAGGAACAACCCCAGGAAAGGATCAGAAGTTCTGTTCTTTGCTCACCACACGTATTTAGAGAACAGCCACCACAGCACAACTGACAGTACTAACGCCACGTGGCAGCAGTACTACAGCAGAGCTGAGTATTAGAAAATACTCCAGGCACACTAGGGCTGAACTGAAACACAGGAGACGCCAACTACAAATCTAAAGTTAAAAAGAAAATTAACCCTCAACACCACAGGCAAGGAAGACAGTATCTACTAACTGCACTGCAAAGAAATGCAATTCCCATTCTTCTATCCATATTTAATTAACGGAATTCACATGCCTAAAAATAGAGACATTAACCATTTTGCAAGCATATGGAAGATCACTGAATGCAGCCTGGTTTTTCCCATTAAATTTCTTACAAGTTTCACTGCTTTAAATAGATATCTACAAATTCCAAAATGTATGAAGTAAAGAAAATTAAGATATTTCTTCAGTTTTTGAAAAATTTAAATTAAATAATCAAGTGTGGCCTGTAGTCTCTCACCAGTTTGTCATAGATAAGGAATTATCTGAAGTCTACAACAACTTCCTATGCTGTTGGATGGTCTTGATCTCTTCAAGGTCAGATTTTGAAATCAATACAGAACACATCAGCATCAAATTCCAGTTTAATTTCATTTCCCTCCTCATCCTCCCCACCTTTCCAAAAAAAAGCAAGAAATTCAGAGCTAAGACTTTGCTTCAACTGCTATAAGTTGATGGGCAATTGGTACAAATCAAAATAACTTCAATGTAGTTAACAGGATTTCTCACATGCACGTCTGGCTTGTAACCAGCTTGCTACTTCAGCCGTATCAGTTGTGTTTATTGTTTAGTCCTTTAGACTTTCTTCAGTCAAGACAGTCTATCAGAAATCTGTCAGTGGTCTGTTACAGCTTTTAATGATTAAAGGCAGTGAGATAAAACATGCTTGTTTTCAGAGAGAGAAGTGATCATTGGTGCTTTTTCTAGTCTCTAGTATTAACTGCTGTCCTGAAGGAAGGGACTGCAAGTTGTGAGGAAATTAAGTGTTTCCTGCTTAATTTGAAAAGCTGATGCCTGCATTGTGACCCACAGATAAGTAGTGCATAAAAATAAAAATTCACTGACAAGCTTTAACAAGTACTTCCCCGCTTTCCTGTCCACTGAATAAGAGCTATTGTTTCTGCTTATAGACCTGGTTTATAGCTTACAGCTCCTGTTTTAAATCACACTATGAAATCACAGAGTAAGAGCTGCCAAGTACTCCTGTACTACTTGATGAGTAAAACATATATTCCAAGTAATTCACCTCCAAGACAAACATCAGCATCACTTCTTCTCTAACCAACTTTTAATTGGTACCAAGGGGCTCTGTAAAAAGCACTTTGTTTTTTCCTTCATGAGAACTTAAATATACATAAAGTGCTATTGTATTATGATGCCCAACAAGAAAAACAAATCCATCTTAACCATTCCTGGCATCTGCTACAATTCTGAGACACCAGCATGAGTGTCTCAGATGAGATGCTGAGATGCTGAAAAAAAAATCACTAAGCAGAATTTAAAGTGCTAATCTCAATCTGTTTAAATATCTTAAAAGTGAGGTTTAGGCCCATAGCTGAGAATTACTTCATTATAATTAAAACAGCTTCTACAACACTGTTGTATATATGGTTTTAGTTACACTTATTTACATATAACAGTGAAAATGTCAAAGACTGGAAGATGCTGAATTGGATTAAAGGTATCTTGTTCTGCAATTGTAAACTTCCTTCTTGTGAGTACAACAGATGCAACATTGAAGAGCAAAACTGCAACCTTAGTTTGGATTAATCCAAATTTACCATTTTACCATCATCCAATCCAAATTTATCATCTTAAGAGAATAATTAAAATGATTTTTCATCTCAAGATGATAAATTCAGACAGCATTGTCATCAAAAAGGTGACCCAGTCTCTTCACATCACTTTCCTTTACTCTGCTCATTCATGCAGTGACCTGACACTGAAGTTAAATTGGTTTTTGCTGTAGTACATTTTCAGTTAGAACAGGAAAATTCTGTGATTCACTGGCTTCCTCTAAATTGACCCTTCCTGTAAAACAGAAAGAACCATGTCTGAAAAAATGTGTCTTCTCTTCTCCTCTGCAGTCCTTCTCAAATTCTCTTTTATGGCTTGAAGCTCATGTTCTAATTTTTGCACTTTTAATCAAGGCTTTCATTTTCTATGCCTCAGAACTTCAGTCTGTAACATGAAATAGGGTATTAAAGACACGTGATATAGCCAGAAAAGATCAAATTGCACAACTTTTGAAGCCTTATTACTTTGAAGCTTCAACATAGGTTCCTTTTACATACACACAATATGAAGTGTAGATGTGTTTCAAAGAACAGGGACTTGCATATGAATTTACTAAGCTATGAAATCCTGACATAGACATGAAATCTAGGCAGTTACTAAATGCAATCAGAACCCATCTTCTGGAAACAGTGACACAACTGGCATGTATTGGTTCAAAAGGCAATCTGATTGAAGGACCAGGCTAAGTAACTTGCTGAACATAAATTAATTTGTACTTGTTACATTTGTTCTTAGGCCAATTCATAGCAGTTCACAAAAGTGATGAGCTTACAAAGTCTGTTTGGGGTGAAGGGTCCACCAGCACATGAAGTCTCACATAGCCATCAATTACCAAATTGAGTGAAGAGGTACCACATCCACTCTCTTTTCTGAAAAAAAAGCAGCTTATCACTGAGAACCCTTCAAATAGCAGGAAATTTAAGGCATCATCCTCTCAGCATACTGCCCTTAAAGCACCAGAGGTTCTTGGGCTATGGTTTTTGTAAGGCTGGTACATGAATTGAAGACAGGAATGCAGAGGTGCAAGACAAGGCTCCCCCAAGGTCTGAAAAGCTGCCTGAGTCCAGACCCTCCCCACTATGGTATAAGGTTATTTCTACTTGTGCAAAGAGAAGTAGACAGCTCTTGGATACCTCACCAAGCCTTTCCAGTGAATTTGAATTGTGGTCACAGGCAAAGCTGCCTACGAAGAAGCAATTCAGATAGTGGTGGTCTTCCTGCAGCTTTATACATCCTACACATCATTCCCTCTGTAAAGGTCAGTTTTGGATGGATTAATTTAACCCACAAATCCCAAACAACCTTTTAGTAAGCAAGTGACCAAAGCAGAAGTCTTGCCCACAAGTCATGCTCGCACATCAGAACTGAAAATAAGACCAACTTCCCCAACAGAGATACCATTTGTTGATGGGAAGATGTGGAGGATGGTAGAGTTCCTCCTTCAAGGGCCATCTACTAATCTAGGTCTGCATGAGGTACCTTTATACTGGGGTAATTTCACTTCTGTATTGGAGGAGTAGATGGCAGGGGGATTGGAACTAGATGATCTTTAAGGTCCCTTCCAATCCAAACCATTCTATGGCTGAGAGGCATCAGGCATTTTCCCCATCCCCACTTGTGAAGGGGAAAAAAAAACAACACCCCCAAGCCAAAACAGTAAAAGTGATTGAAGACACAAATACACAGTCCAGTATGCAAGCTGAGATCCTAGTCAGACTGACACAGGCATTGCTTCACTTATTTCTCAACATTCTAGACTTCAACCCCATCGTCAGGGTTGTCTGACACTTAAAACAGTAAACAGGAGGAAGTTCAACGTAAATGAGCGTTGAGCTGAACCCTGACCCTGTTCCTTCTCCATTTTTACAAAAGCAGACTTGAGTATCATTGCTTCCCAGCAAAGGCTGACAGTAAACCCTCAAGCAATGCTACAGGTCTACAGGTCTTCATGCCAAGAGGCTCCATTTCTAACTCCACGTGAAAATTCTTAGCTTCTGAAGTCCAATTCTCCAATATTCAACATTAACGACTTGTTCCCAGTGCTCAAGAGTTATTTTTAAACAAAAGAATTCATGCAAGAAATCTATTTAGACTTTGAAGTTTTCTTTTGTGGAAGTATTAAATGTTTAAAGACTATTTAAGAACATTTTTCAAAAAAAAGTAGGTCTAAGAAATATTTCCTTTGTGACAGCATGTTTTGCCATATTATAAAATCACTTTTATACTGTATGATTTTATATAAATAATTCTACTTAATGTTGAAAACCCTCAAAGGGGTAAACAAGAATCAAAACAGGAACTTTAGGTAAGAAGAAAGACTCAGCAGCACAGAACAGAAGCAGATGATTCATACCATATGCGTGAATGTAAACTATAATGTAATGTGTAACTGCAATGTAAACAATTAAACTTCAACAGTCCTGAGAGGTGGCCAAGTGTCACCACCCCTGTTTAATAGGTTAATCATGGTATTTATGTTCCACTACAGAATTATAATGTAATTACAAATTTCCAGACAGCAGCAAGTCTCGTAAGGGATGAAGTTTGCCTATCAGCTCTGCGTGCTTCTCTTCTGATAAAGAGCAGTCTGACACCCTCCATGTGATTAGACCTCTCGTGCTAACCCTGTTGTCTTTCAAGTGCCAGGCAGCACCATTCAAATCTTTGATGACTCCCAAGGAAAAGGGAGTTCTTCCTGGGGAAGGACTTTTCATAAGGGCAGTTAATGACAAAACAAGGGGAAATGGGTTTAAGCTGAAAGAGGGTAGGTTTAGATTAGATATTAGGAAGAAGTTCTTCACTGTGAGGGTGGTCAGACACTGGAACAGGTTGCCCAAGGAAGCTGTGGATGCCCCCTCCCTAGAAGTGTTGAAGGCCAGGCTGGATGAGGCTTTGAGCAACCTGGTCTAGTGGAAGGTGTCCCTGCTG
>NW_010293362.1:30037-31598 GCF_000700745.2 Antrostomus carolinensis
AAGGGAGCAAGATGTGGCAACATCTTTACAACAGATTGTCACAGGGACTCTTCTCTTGCTTCTCTCAACATCTATCTACCACCCAAACTCCACAGATCTTGGGGGACAAAGCTGTGCTGCTCTGCTGGCAACTGGAGGGCACGCTGCTGTGTGGACAAGAACCAGGTGCCACCACAATCCAGCAAGGGGATGAGGACAGAGGTGTGTTAACAGCATGGCAACAAAGGGTGGTTCAGACCACGGCACAGAATTAGTAGGGTTGATGCTATGACGTCAATGTGCAACAACCGACGCGCCAGAACAATCAGGTGTCACACTCAGAGTTACAACACTGCCGTGGGATTGATATCCTGGCCAACATGGACCACATGTCGCAGAAGGTATCTGCAGCATGTTACCAAAACCTGCCTCAGGGCCACGAGAGGAGTTAGCGGAGGGACCCAAATCACTACCTGAGTGACCGAAAAGAATTACACAGATGCTTTCAAGACACAGGAATTCCATGATCTATGCAGGGAGACTGCTAGAAGAGGAGTGCTCCCAAACCACACAGTCTGCAGGAGAATATACGCTCAGTATATGTATTTGTCACTATAACTGTTCCCAGCCCACCCCTCACACCCCTAATGACAAGGACTTTGACCTCAAAATTATCCTGTAGCTATTCCAGTTAATCTTCCAACGGTTACATGTTTTCATGGTTGATCTCTCAGAAAGTATAATCTTCCCATTTTGCTCCTGCCATCATAAATTCACTTTCTACAAAGTTGAAACAGGATTTGTTCAATCCACATGTGATCCAAGATGCCTGTGAATTAAACACCTTCTCCTTCCCGCTGCTCCCTCCACAGACCTGGGCATGAAATTCAGATGCAGGCTGCAAGTCTGAGTCTAATCAAACCAAGAGAATACGAGAAAAGTGTCCTCTCCTCTTACCACACCTCCCAGTAAGAGGAACCATTACCTCCCCTGGAAAAACCAGATAAAGCACAGGTGACGATGCAGACGTTCCCTGACACATACAAAGGAACTGTTGGCTGTTTTTGTGAAAACCTATAAACAAGCCAGGTTTCGAGTTCGTTTTCTGCAAATGGACCACACCAGCATTTGAAGCCAACATTGCAGAGCCCTCTGTCCTGTCCACATGCTATGGATCTCGCCAAGAAATTTCAAGGAGAATTGCTGGAGCAGACAGGAAAACAAAGCCCAGGTTAGTAACAGAAATCTGTTCCATATTTAAAACAAACACCTATGTGCAGGTTCCATCCGGGAAGAACTGAGGTCCCCAGCCCCTCTCTGCCAACATGCTGTGGTGTGTTTTGGAATACAGGAGATACTGGAGAGGATACAGTGTACAGGATGCAGCCCTGCAGACTCACTGACACTTCAAAGAGTTGCAGTTTACGTGGAATAAGTGGAATATTCAAGACCCAGAGCATTTTACCAAAAGGCCCCAGCATTGTGACATCCAGAGAGCCGGGAAAATGAACAACTGTCCAGCCTGCAGCTAAATGAGGCGCATGATGTTAGTAAAATAGAATCACAGAATGGTTTGGGTTGG
>NW_010293363.1:0-16610 GCF_000700745.2 Antrostomus carolinensis
CAAGAAAGATGTAGAGCTGTTGGAGCGGGTCACAAGGAGAGCCACAAAAATGATCAGAGGGCTGGAGGACCTCTCCTATGAAGAAAGGCTGTTTAGCTTGGAGAAGAGAAGGCTCTGGGGCAACCTCATTGTGGTCTTCCAGTACATAAAGGGAGCTTATAAACAGGAGGGAGAATGACTTTTTACATGGGCAGATAGTGATAGGACAATGGGAAATGGTTTTAAACTAAGAGAGGGGAGATTTAGGTTAGAAATTAGGAGGAAACTTTTCACTCAGAGGGTGGTGAGGCACTGGAACAGGTTGCCCAGAGAAGTTGTGGATGCTCCATCCCTGGAAACACTCAAGGCCAGGTTGGATGGGGCCTTGGTCAGCCTGATCTAGTGGGTGGCAACCCTGTCCACAGCAGGGGACTTGGAACTAGATGATCTTTAAGATCCCTTCCAACCCAAGCCATTCTATGATTCGACGATCCAGAAACATCGAAAACTTTGTAAGAGTTCAAAGGGAAAAGTCCTTTTTCCCACCCATATATACACAGATGTAAAACGTGTTTTCAGCTGCAAGCAGTATTTCGCTTACAGTAACTCACAACAGGCAGTTTTTCTCACTCTACTTCAGTACAGCCTGGTAAATATATTTACAGAAACTGAACCTGTTTGCCTGGGTGAAAACAAATCATGAAAGCAATTTACATTTGAGCAAATGAATTAGCTAATAATCACCACAAGGGAAAATACGCAGGAAAATAAAAACTATTTTAAAAGATTAAATAAAATTGACTATAAAGTATATTACCCAGAAATTAATGTCTTTTACATTTTCAAATGTAAGAAAAATTTATTAAATATTATCAAACTTTGCTGGGATAAACAATAAACACTTTGAAAACATGCAAGTGTTATCAGATGTGTCTGGTAGAAACAATGTGGACCTCGTGGCCTCTCAAACTTGGATGAGCATTGTACTGCATGTGCTTCTTAATAGTGATTTTCTGTAGCAGATGATCATTTAAATTTATAGACCTAAAGAATCATGTAATTTTTCATGAATTTTGTTGCAATACCGTGGTAGATATATAGTAGCTATCTATATATCTAGATATAAAAACAAATTTTATACGTTCGTAAATTCAATGCAAGTAAGAACACTTCAAAATATATTTGTGTGTGTATATATATATATATATATATTTATTTTTTTTTTAAAATGACTTCTCAGTAATGGATAAATAAGAACAAATCTCCATCAATATCTTTACTCTTTGTTTCCTGTAAAATAGTCCTTTTAAATTGTTCTTTGATATGTCTTAGTATACTTCTATTTATGTTTTTTCCTATGACATGTCAATAAAACTCATCATATCGTAAAAGAAATAGTAACACAGTAGAGGCAGTATTTTCCTATTTGAAGTAGGAGCTGTTTGCATGAGTTCCTCTAAAATGAGATAATCTTAATTAATACATCTCACATGACAGAATCAACATTTAGCTCTGAGAAATAACAGTTGATAGACAAAACTCTGGTGAAAAGCCACCTTCTTAGAAGAGTACTTCTAATTATCACTTACTCCTACAGATACTAACTAAGGAGTACATCAAAGCCCATCTATTATGCTGTCTTTCTCAAGTGTACACCTAAATTGGTTGCACATAGTTCACTAATTAATCACTTACTAGCAATTATATTTGAGTAATCTTTTCCTTATTTACAAAAAATAATATGTAAAGGTTTTTTATTGTGGTTTTCAAGCTCTTTGTGCTTTTGTTCTTTAATATTGTTTCTCTCTGATAAATGTGCATTAGTATTTGTTTTCACTCAGTTTCAGAACATAACTATCTATCTTGGATAGGTTTTTCATATAACAAAGACAGATTTTTTTTCCTCTAATCATATTCTTAAACTCCACAGTGTTAAAAGGTTATATGTAGACTTCCTATATGATCTATGAAAAAAGGAGAGCATTGCCAATAGGCTGGCTTCAGCCAGATGACTGTGCAGACACATTGATTTAGTGCCTATGAAAGCATCTGATTTCAGAATACTAATTACACAGTATTTCGCTCATAGATCTGAATTTTAACCATTGTTAAAAGCTGAAGTTTTGAAACAGAGATAATCCCTATGAAGAATCATTTTGTGTTACATGCTTTTCTTCATCACAGATCCCTCTCTACCCTGTAATTTAGCTCTTAAAGCTTTTTCACCAGATCTTCCACTGACAATGAAGATGACTTACACAGCAGAGAATCTAATTCATTAGCTCATATACTTATAATACAGGCAGTATATTTCCATATAGAGGAAATTGCCAGTTCACTAAAACAACATGCTATGTGCACACCTAACTCACAAACTTGCAAACTATAGAGGTTGCTCATGTCTGGAAAAATATATTTCCTATTGTACATTTCCTTCACTGAAGTTTTACCAATCTTTTAGTAATTATTGCTTAACATAACTTTGACATTACAGTAATTATTTCAAATGCCTGGGGTTTCTTCAGCTTTATTTTCAAATATAGTTGTTTTTAATAGTTACTGATCAAAATCTTCACATAGCTTTGCACCTTGGTTTCAGATCAATTAATCTGCATGAGAAATAGTATGGTCTCCTCTGCTTATTTTAAACTAAATGGCTATTACAGTTATATATTATTTTCTACTCTTGAAATCAGTTACTGAAAAGACTGCTACCCAGTCTACTGCTGGGTTGGAAGGAGTACAAATTCCCTCTGAAATGCTGTGGAACACAACAGGATTTAAACCTGTGCAAAGTGAGAACTTCTTTATGTGTTTTGCAAACAAAAAATAAGCTTAATTATGAGGTTAAAGACAGGCATTTAAAAATTCAGTTCAACCACTGCCCAAAAGAATATGGTAACATTTCAATCCACTATGGCATTGCTACTAAAGACTGTTTTTACTACTGAGTATTTTAACACAATATGTGTAAGAGGCTACTGATAATAAATAAAAGTGTTCATTCTGCTGTTCCATGCCATTAGCTGAATCATTACTCGTTAAATCAACTTATCCTCAGTCAACACAATGCAGCAACTGCAAAGTACTCCTGCATTTTTTCCTCAGTGGATGGCTGTAATTGACTGATGATGTGTTGATGCTACCTGAGCAACAATATACTTCCCCTATGTTAGCTTTTATGTTGCAGAGTTCCATGTACCTTCAATAGAAACTCAAATATTAATATTCAAGAACTGTTACACTAGATCATTTATTCCATAACAGTTTAAAACTTCTGCAATTTCTGAATTCATGATGTATCATAACATGAATTGGGAATCCAAAGTCCCTTCTTCTTAGTACCTAGCCCATGATTTGCTTCATTTCTCTTTCCAGAAAAATTCTTGTTTATTATTTGTAAATTCTGATACTTTTTTTTGAGATTACTTACAGAAAACGCATCTCCGAACTTTTGAAGGACTTACTATCTAGAGATTTATCCGTGTGACTAATAATTAAGAAAAAAAGAATCAGAGTGAAAACAAAAACGTAATTCTCATCATTCATATTGCAGTACTGTATATGAACATGTGCTATGCACTAGAGTCATGTTACTGATACTTTACAAAATGTGCACATGATACTACTTGCCTCCAAACAATTTAACTATGTGCATATATCACTCCTGTTGATGTCACTGAACACTGAACACCTTGTGAATATACATAGCAGTGAGGTTAGATCAAGGGCTAAGACAAGTTGTTAACTAGAATTAGTATTTAAAAAAACCCAAAAATCTCAAAGACAAACAAAATAGAAAAGCAATTTTGAAGCAGTTTCCACTTACAGACCATGCCATTTCTGTAAATATCTACAATTTTATATAAGACATATCTTACATACATTATTATACTCAAAATTCTACTCAATACCTTTAGTGATTTTTTCATTTTACAGAATTTTTTTTTTTTGCATATTTTGGGGACTTCAAATGCAGTTTTGATGAAAGTTTCAAATCATACTTAAATCTTTACACTTTTGAAAATGACATTTTCAGTGAAAGGATTTCTATGTGAAAATATTTAACCGAATCTGGTCACCAATGCATAGCTGGCTGTAATACAAAGTCAGTCCAGAGGCCATATACACCACAAGCACTGAAGCTACCGAATCAATGAAAGTACTGATATACTTAAATGGAGGCATTATTTTAATATAAATATTTAAATTATTACATAACTATAAATATTAACAACTATTAATAAATTTTATTTCTTTTATTAGTTTATTGCTCACTTATGTATTATCCATTTACGAATGCACTGCTTGTTAATAATAAATTAAATAAATATTTAAATTACTGAATTATATAAATTTAATAGAGAAGTCTACAAATTAAGTCTTCCACCTGTCTACCTGATAGGTGATCACTGCACATGGTGTGGTGTTTCTTCAAGTCCAGATATCTCAAAGAAAACAGGAACATACAAATTTAGAAACACTGTCAACACTTAAAATAACTGGATATCATAGCACAACGTTAATACATTTCGGTGGAATAAAAATGGAAAGAGTGATGAATAGCTGCTGTAACACTGCCAAAAGACCAGAAGGGACCTCTTACAAGAAGCTTACCAATGTAGGAGTGACTTTGCAAATATTTATTTAATATTAGCATAGGAGAGAACATATACTGTCTGTTACAGCTCTGAGCATGTCTAGTGAAAAATGAACTGAGCAGACTTAAATCTGGAAAAGAAGGTAAGAAAACAAGTGTAGATCTACCAATTTAACTCTAGAAGCCCCATCACAGTCTCTTATGACACCATGGTTATGACTGAGAAACTTGCAAGTGTTCTGAATAGGCAATGATAATGCCTCACTCAATGACTGCAAAGCAAAACAATTTAAATGAGTCTATACCGATAAACAAGCCAAGTACATGAGCAACTTTAATGTTAACCTGTGCTTCATCTGGCAGTAACACTATTATTTTTAATTGGATGTTAGTACCTGTGCTCCCAGACTGAACCATTGTTTAAAAGACACTTTTTCTTTTAGCATGTATCTTTACTCCATCACCTATTTCACTTAAGGACCGTACAACATGCAAGGTGGCTGAGACTAGTCTGAAGCAATGGAACTGCTAACAGGTCAAACCAAGTAACAGACAAGACCTCCTGATGTACCATTTTAATTTGACTTGCAGTCACCAACCATTGTTGCACTAGAGGTTTCCTCTACGACAAACAAACTCCTCTACTTGAACAGGTTGCTTGAGATCAACCCAAAGACAGGACCTCCCTTAACATGAGTTCTGTATTCAAAATGTAGAAGTGAATTCCAGGGAATAAGAAAACTTTTCTCCAATAAATGGCAAAATAAATAAGTTTTCCCAAGCTTCAGTCATCCTCCAGGATCAGGGAACATCAAACCTGTGGTGACAAGCCTACCACAAGTTAGCTATGAAGGGCTTCGGTGAAAAGCTTCCAATCCCGCAAGCTACAAGTTGCAGCTGTTGTTTGCCAAAGAACAAAAAGTACCGGGGGAGGGGGGAAGAGAGAAGGGGAAAAAACCCCTAAAAACACAAAAACAGGTAAAATTCATTCAGTCAAGAGCCAATTAAATCACAAATATGGAAGATACTTATAGGCTCTTCTGTATAAATAAATCTGCATGGGCTCCTAATGCATGGCTTCTCCTATAGAAACCTGGGAGACTGTATGACATTTTTTTTTCTTGATTGGTTGGTTGGTTGCATTTTAGGCAAATTGCTTAAAATTCCTTAAAGTTCCTTAATTGAAAGGACAAATGCTCCTCTCTCCCAGTGTCATTTCTTTGAGTCCTCCCAGGCCGAAACAATTCTGTCACTCAGAACTGATCTCATAAGTCTTTGCAAAACCATCTTCTTCTTCCATGTCCTTCTCTCACATTAACGAACTTAGTCTAATTTAAAACACCACCATAGGGAACCCACAAACTCAAGTGAGCATTTTTAGAAGACACTGTTTCAAGTCACTGCAATCACGCTTAGCTACCTAAGCAACCCTCAAATGTATTAAATGAAAATAAACTTTGTAGGACAAAAAAGTAACTGTGGAAGATAGATTATTAATCTCTCTTATTTAATACAGATTAGTATTAAAAACAATATTGAATTTTATTAATTTAAGAAATGCTCAATTTTAATTAAAAGTATTTTGCACATACAGGCTTGCTCTGAGTCTGAGTAGAGCATTTTCACAAACCTACCTTCTGTTAAGATCTCAATAATCAATTTAGCAGAAGCTTTTTGACATTTAAAGCTAGGTACAACTAATGTCCAAATGAGCATGAAAGGACTTCCGAAGAGTCCTTTGTTTGGAAATACATTATGGAAATAACCTCACTGAAAAAGAAATAATAAATTAATCTGAACATTTTCTTAAAAGAAAAGTGTCCTTTAGGCACACCTGGTAAGAAAGGTCTTAGTTTTGAACATTTTGCAAAGCTTCCTCTTAAGAATAGTCCACCTTCCTCAATAGGGATGGTCACCAGTCCAAAACCAGGTCCAGCCCTAGAAGCAGTTTCAACTAGTCAACAAAAATGCTGGTCAGCTGGCAAATCAATCAAATAGAGGTTACTGCTGGCACATGTTGTGGAGGAAGAAGGGGAGGCAGATTGACCCCGTTTACATCTCACAGATTTGTCTGTCTAATGGCAATACCTCACCAACTTGGGTGCTCTGGTCTTTGCCCTAAACTGGTCTAAAGGCATGAGCTTTCTCTTACTATTCATTTAAAAAATCTCTGGATAGGCATCAGCACATCATCTCTGCTTTCCTTTTTTCACCTATGTATGAATAGTAGAATATTCAAAACAATTACACTGCTGGGGAACGGTCAGAGGTTTTCTTGCATGGTGGGTCAGGTCCACCAGAGATCTATAAATCTCTTTGTGCTTCACAGACAGGTAAATAAGATTATGCTGCTCTGTTTTTTCTTCCTTTTTTCCAGCTGCTGACCTTCACTAAAAACTCCATAAACTGGAGTAAAGACATCCCTCAGGAGTCAGTTGCTCTAATTCTCCCAGAATATATTTGCAAAGAAGGGCCAGGTGGCACTTACAGCAGTCTGGATGGAAATGTGATTAACCATATAAACATTTGAGAACCCTTGTGCTCACAAAATTGAATGGGAGTTGGCAGGTATGAGAGGGTACATTATATATGTTATTCTTATAGATTGGGAGCACATAAAACTTGATTAGTTAACCACTGCAAACACATAAAAGGACTTGGCACACAAACTTTGCCAGAGTAACAATATCGAGCAGGAAGGAGACTGAATTTTCTTAGATAACCTAGTTGGATTCTGCAAAGCCAATCATACACTCAAAGAGTTAAGAAGTACTAGGTGTGAACTGTTTTCTGTTATGCATTATCAGGAAGTAATTCATACTCCATTTTGAATTCTCAAATGTTTCTAAAGATACTCTACCATACATACATACTAGAGGTAAAATACTGAGGAGGAAGCATGTTAAGTCCTCAGCATTGTGTTTACAACAACATCCTTCCAGCAATCAATAGGAGCATGAACAGCAAGGGTTTCTGCTGCCCTTGAGATACTGTGTGTAAAACATGGGAAGCAGATTTTCAGAATTAATGGAGTTCCAAGAAGTTAGAGCTCCTGTCATTCAAAACATTTCAGGAAATTCAATTTCTTCCTGTAGTAGCACTAGAAATGTCACTGGCATTATTAAGGAGTGCACAATTCACAAGACAGGAAGACAGATCAGAGTTCAACTTTTTCTCAGTAGTAGTAGCAATACTGTCATTAATTTATTCAGCACAACCAAACTGAATCTGTCATACACATATACAGTTGTTAACACAAATGTAAAATAATATTTGATTGGTTTTTGTTTTGTTTTGTGTTTTTTTTAATTAGACTTATAGTTTAGCACTATTGCCTTAAAAAATGCATGTGTTCAAATTTGAGGGTTGAGCATCTTGCCAGATTAAAGTTACGATTATTTAGGGAGACACGGATTGAAACATGATCCTTCCCAAATTTAAATTATCCTGTATGATTCCTGCAGAGATCTTACTCAAAGGTTGATAGATTGGAACACTGACTGGTAACTCAGCTTCTGGCTACTCAACCAACCACATCAGTGTGTCCTCCATTCTTGCAGGTTTCCATCCTTCCTTTTATTCTGGCTCAAATGTCCTATTGTTTCTAGTGGTTGGGTTTTCACCCTTTTTGGTCTGGGTTTTTCACCTTTTTTTTTTTTTTAATTTAACCCATGTTGCTAGTATGTCCTTTCTAATATAGTTTTTATTGATTTATTTTACAGACAATTTCTTGTCAAATAGCAGTTGTTATGACATTTACTTTACCCTAATATAAAATCACTGAATTGTTGTGATACATAGAATTACAGTGTGCTTCAAAGAAAAAGTGCTTATTATGGACCAAACTCTACAAACAAGACGAACAGATGGGCTTCTAGCCTATTCAAGTTCCAAATTTATCTTCAGATATCAAACCATAATCTGCTATTGGATTAGTTTAGCAGCATACTCAAAAGAAAACATATAAAAGAGTATTCACATCACCAAACATTACGTATACTACATGCATATGCAAGATTAGTACACTTTCCAAGCTCCTTTATAAAGGCAAGAGATATAGAGTGACTTTTTTGGAGCTTATTAAGGACGAGTTTCATTTAGGTGCTCTGAATTGCCCTGCTACAGAAGTCTACATTTATCACACACTAAGTCTGAGAAGAGGTCTTTATGTAGGCATCTCAATATCCCCAAAGTCACAGTAAGTAATGTTAAAGAAAATGTTACCAAGTTTATATCTTTAATACTGTATACAAAAGAACTCGTGGTAGGAATTTGTACAATTTCTGAAGAAGGAACAAACTTAGCTAAGTGATAATTAATACATTATGTTGCTTCTGAAAGAATAAAGGCCTCTTTCCTGCCTTATCTTAAATTGTGAATTAAATTTCCATGATTCTCCAGTTGTAAAATCCCAAGTACTACATTAATGCAATCCTAAAACCCTATACAGTCCAGATAGTGCCTAACACAAAATGCCTACAAATATGTTTTATTTTTTTTCTATTTGACACAAATACTGTGTATATTGTGTATGCTTATTGACAAGCCAACAAAAAGGGCAGTGATAATACCGGTCATTGATTTACCCTTTCAACGAAATGAGTAGCGTATGCAACTGTATTCTCAGCTGGTCTCCAGTAAGAGCAGTGGCATGCAGGGCTTACCAGGACTGGTACAACATATACATTACATAGATTGCTATAATCAATAAACCAACTGGATTTTGTCAACTTAGTCTTCTCTGATATATTCCTGTTAGAAACAACTGTTGCAATACAAGGTGTTAACTATTTCCCTTGCTAACAAACATTTCTTCTTAGGGCCTCAAACACAGGAAGATACTTAGACATAGATATCTGTCATAATTCCCTGTCCTTTCTTGCTCTAAGCACCTAATTTCACTTTCACCTAGGCTTTGCTACACTGTCTGTAAGCCAGCACTGCTAACTCATTTTGCAGATTCATTCATTAGGCAGATACAACACCTGCAAATGTTCAAGTTCTTATTGCTTTGACATGAGGTACTGACCTCTCCCAGACCTTTTATTTGTTTCTTCTTGATTCCATCCTAGAAATAACACTGTCGTTCCCAAAATGACACTCCAAGGGTTCCAAATATCCTCAGATGAGAAAAGGACTCTGAGAAACTGAAGTCAAAGTCCTTCCTGTTCTGTTTGTGGCAGAACTGCACATTTTCTTAAAAACACCACCATAATGTAAAGTATTCACCACTCTCCTCTTACAGTGAATGGGCAAATTACCTATTTGTCAATACTGGAAGGAAGTGCACAAAACTTTTGGTAACTGAAGACTGAAAGGACTTAAATTGTGCATGCTAAATAAAAACCAAACCCCAAAAAACCCACTTTCAAATCCAAGAAAACCTAATACAAAATCATCAAAATATGAAATGGACTCAGTAAAATTGATGACCCAGTTTTATTCAAAGAAACTGCAGGCCTCTGATGCAGCTGATGTTAGCTGCAAGAATATTAGCACTTATGGGGAAAGACTGTGAGAAACTATTTTTTCATATAAATGAAAAAAAAACAGGAGAAAAAAAAAAAGAAGCATCTTTACAGTATACATTTATTTTTCATGACACAAACTAAACTTATGAGTAATATAACATTTGGCCTACAACACATACTACTTCTTTTTAATGGACAAGTTGTGCTACTTAGCATTTAAGGTATCTGTTGCACCAGTAAAATCAAAACCTACCTAACACAGTAGAAGTAAGATTTTCCTTTGAAAAAGTGTATGATCAGTAAGTATTTACCTCTTTATTGACCACTTCTTCCTCAGAGTTTTCTGCATCATTAGGCTGTCAAAGCAGCAAATTTATATTCTTTACTGATTAAATTGTAGCTACAACCACTGAGCAAGATTCTTGCTCTGAACATAATAAAAATGTATCAAAGGAAATCACAGATTGATTGTTATTTGACAATCCTACTGAATAATAAATACCAGTTATCATCTTACTCTCAACAAATATGACAAGAAAAATACTACTCCACCTGGATAATCTTAAAATCAGTTTTAAGGCTTTTTAAGACAGTCTGTAAACCATTTTTATGTATTATTTGCTTCAAAATATTTTTTTATTTCATAAGTAAATAAATTATCTCATTACAAATATGAAGCATACAACAGATTTTTCCATAGAGTGTTTGAAAGTCAGCAAATAATTTCAGAAAGGTTTTCCTATCTGATCAAAACACTAAATAACCTTTCATCAGCAGAAACAGAGAATTCTAAAACATTACTAAAGCATAAATGACAGGCAATAACTGATAATCATATAACTCCATGTCAGCACATATCTAAATAAATCTCATTAAATTCATTAATTATTCAATCACAGTACAGCCTGCAGAAATATGAAGAAAAGTGTTTTCTTCAAATATTCTCAGAAAACACTGTGGGTAAAAACTTTTACATGTGACTTAAAAATCTTACTCACCTGTCACACCATTGACTAGTAAATGAAACAAAAAACACATTCACCCTACATTAATAGCATTTTATTATAATTATCTCTGTCCTTTTGGAGAAGATATGGATGTTATAGCCTTCTGAAGAGATCTTCTTTATGTACCATTGTACTCACAAAATAATCCAGTAATCTCTTTTCATAGCATAATCTCATCAATGGTGTCACAGGTGTTTCATCACCCTGGAATCGCAGTATTGTTACCTTTCAGCTACACACTGAATAATGTAAATGCTGCTCTGTGATCTTGTCCTCAATGGATACTACTCACATTCTGTAATAGTCAAAACACCTCCCTAAGGACTTCTCATACTGTCGGCATTACAATGCAGTCCTAACATTTTTTGGTAGTTGGAAGTGCTATATTCCTTAAATATGCAGGAAACATTAGGTTTTGTTTCCTCTCTATTTCACAACACACATTTCAAATAACACTATGCTCCTCTGAAGCACTTTCAAACAGCTGTGTGCCAAACCAGTAAAGCTAAGCTTCTAAGTAATGCTCATCTTATCTTTTAGCAATTCTTCTGTTGTGGAGGGTAGAATGGGATTGGAAGCAGTGACTATATACAAAGTGCAATCCGTTTCTACAGGTTTAGAAGCTTATTTGCAAGGCCAAACAAAAAAAAAAAAAAAAAAAGAAAAAGAAAAGGTTTGAAGATACAAGCCTTTCAAATAGACGTAATAACGTACAGAATTATTTAAAAGCATGTAAAAAAATCAAGGTAGCGGGAGGCCAGATAGGGCTTGGCCCTGTCCTCACCTCATGGACAGGAATAGGCAAAGCAACATGAAGGAACACAGGCCAGTCTGTACGGTAGCATCTCACCACTTCATGCAGCACAGGGTCTGTTTCCTTTCCTAATGACAGCTCTGCAGAATGAAGGTCATGGCTCCACCTTGCCCCTTTCAAACTTTCTAATAATAAGAAAATGCAAATGAAATCTCATTCACCAGTGAAGCAACAAGGGCACTTTCTCGTGACAGGGAAGATGACCCCCTCCACTGTGCAGCTGTGCTGGGGCAGAACAACTGAGGTCTGGGAAGAGAGGCTGCAACAGCATTTTGTATTACAGGGACACTCAAAGCACTCTAATGAGGAGTAAGAGTCTTCAGCCTGAAAGAAACTGGCCTTCCCCTGCTAATCCCCACACAGAAAACTGAGTTACTCAATTTATTCCATTAATTCATGCACATGAGGATGTTCATGCAGTCACATAATACTGAAATCAAATGTTTGCTACTTCACTGGAAATGTATTCAGGATTAACTAAACATGGGCAGCAGGCAACACAAAATCATTTAGATGGGAACTGAGTCATTTCTTTCTTCCTTCCTGGAATAAAGATTACACTTCTGTTATATCTCATGGAAGCAGGAGAAGGCCAGTTTATTGTACTGTCATTCTGTGGAATACAATTGCAATAAATACATTAATGGCTTTAAGAAAAGTAGTGCCTTTGATAACCACAGTTGACCAACAGAGCCTTAATGACAACATATGCCATCAAGATTAAGCTGTTTCAGCAGCAAATCAGAGTCTAGGTTGACTGGGTTGGACTGATCAAATTTATGATCAAATTATCCAACATAAGAAGTTAGTTTGACTACCTGAGATACAATAACTGAATTGCTGTCTTGTTCATGGTAAAAATATTTCAGACATCATTTCTCAGGGTGTTTACCTGGATAGTTGTAGTTCACTACTTAATTATGAAAAATCAGTGACTTAGTTGAATCTCTATAAACTGAGGGTTACCAACAATTATTTAATCAAGTAGATGGGAGAAAATAATTCTCTGATGTAAAATCTAAGGGCAAAATACTAAATTACAAAAGCAAAGAGCTACATATTCAATTTTAAACAGGGAAGTTTAATTTACATTTAGGAAATTATTAAAACAAATAATCTAGCAAGGTAAAGAAATTTAAGTATTTATTATAGTTCCTGAATATTTAATTAATCAAATATTACAAATACATCACAAAGTATACTTATATCTGTGTGGGCTAAGTGTTTACTGGAAGCAAAATGAACAAACATGACTCTAGAAATAAACTTTTGAAGACTAAATAGTAAAGTCAACTGTAAAACCTACTAGTACACAAAAATATTTCCAGAGAAGCCTCCTCTGGCCACAGATAGCCCCCATGCAGACTTCTGTGCAACAAGTTTCCAAGCTATTGAGGTGCTGGAGCATGTCCAAAGAAGGGAAATGAAGGTGATGATGGGTTCGGAGCACAGGTCTTATGAGGAGTAACTGAGAGAACTGGGGTTGTTTATCCTGGAGAAAAGGTAGCTCAGGGGAGACCTTATCGCTCGCTACAACTACCTGAAAGGAGGGTGTAGAGAAGAGGGGGTTGGTCTGTTCAACAAAGTAACAAGTGATAGGACAAGATGAAATGGCCTCAAGTTGCACCAAGGGAGGTTTAGATTGGATATTAGGAAAAACTTCTTCAACAAAAGGCTTGTCAAGCATTGGAACAGGCTGCCCAGGGAAGTGGTTGAGTCACCATCCCTGGAGGTATTTAAAAAATGTGTAGATGTGTTGCTTGGACATTGTTTAGTGGAGGACTTGGCAGTGTTGGGTTAACAGTTGGACTCAATTATCTTAAAGTTCTTTTCCCACCAAAATGATTCTATGATGCTATGACTTCAGAAAGGCCATCCTACACTCCTCTCTCCTCATTTTCTCACAGGGAAAATCACCACTCAACTGGGCAACATTTCTAGCCAAATCAAAAGACAGAACATGCTTTGAAACAGTAGGAAACAAATCTCAAGAGCAGTGAATAAGCATTACTCAGGAAAAACTGAGCACTTCAGTTCACAACCGAAATCAAACCACTGAAGCCCTGTCTGTTGGGAAATGTCTCCAAAATCTAAAAACAAATTGGAGCTGACATTAAAATCAATTAATGACTATGAAGAACTCCATTGGTGGACAGATGCATCTGATTTCTCTTTCCTGAATCGGCACATTACTTTTCAGGGGATCCCTGAACAAGCTTGCTAGTGTCCGTGTACTGACCTGAAATGAGTCAACTTCCAGCTTTAGTCATTTACTGTAACTCAAAGCTCTTCTAAATGGATATTAAACCATTGTTCACTATAAAGCTTAATTCTGGAATAATTTTAGTCATTGCAATGTTTTCATTTCAGAATGATATGGAGGAAAACTACTATAACTGTGCATCTTATTATGTTTAGAAAAATCTGGTTTTCAGCTTTTATTATCAGAATTTAAGTATAGAAATATATTTGAAGTAGAAAGCATACACTGAACTAAATATAGATATAAAATCATCTGTATCACAGAAAAATGGAGCATCTACATTTTTAATTTGGCTGAATTTACAATGCATTCACATGCAGTAAATTCCTTCAGGAAACTTCACTAGAACAGAGACTAATGCTACTTGTGTGACATAATTAAGGGTACCTGTCAATATTTTAGAGTGGAGGGAGCCGAGACAGATCAACTATTAAATTAATCAGTTAATCACAAAACCCCAGTTCTCCTCCCTCATTACTGTGGTCACACGATTAGTCACCAACTCGTGGTTCAGTCATCCTGCTTGCTATACTCCGTTAGACCTGTCCTTGCTCTCCCTGCTCATCTTCCCCAGTTCACCCAGCCCAGCTCAGCCCCTACACAGAACCCTTCCTCATTACATGTATCTCTTAGCATTTCATTCTCCAGATACTGACCCATCCTGTCTAGATTTTTCACTTTTGTTTCTAGCTGCAGCCTGCTTTAATACTCGTGCTAGACTCCAGCAAGTAAACTTGGGCATTGCTCTCACTTTCAGCATTTCTTCTTGTGTAAATGGGAGACAGGGAAGCTGAGGGAGGAAGAGAATATCTGAAGTTAATCTAGCATGACAAATAGTACTGTTTAGCTCCAATATTCAAAGAAAATAGCAAAGTAACTTCTGAATGCTGGAAAAGGCCTCCTGAATCAAGTTCATTCATCCACAAAAAATAATAATTAAAAAGAAAAAAAACCCAAACCTGTTCATGTAGCAATAAATGACTACTCAGAGCAGTTTTAGCTCTGCTGTTTGTTTTGGTCAGACAATCTGACATAGACTTAGCTCATCTTGTTCAAACAATGAAAGATCCCAGTGTACCCTTGAGTTATACTTCAGATTATATATTAAACCATGCTCCAGTTCACAAGTTTGTTTATTTCCAGATAAATATTTATTCCCTTAGATTACATTAGATGTTCTGATCTCTCTTTTTTTTTTTTTCATTTTCAGCTTGCTCCAATACTCTAAAGAGAACAATGTTTACCACAATAGGCATCTTCACATACCAGAAATCCTACAGCACGTTTTCTTACTATTTGGTTATAAGGCAATAGTGCATATACAGAGTTCATGACTCATTTTCACTTCTTTAACCCTTAATTGTCTGCTTCCCAGTACCAGATAGTACCAGGTACTTTCTAAAAACACCTGAAAAAGCAAAAAAAAGCATTTTGTTCCGGCACTGAAAAAATGCCCATAACCTAGGAAAAATAAGGACAGGTCAGCAAAACTGTCCACCTGTTCAATAAAGGACTAAAATAGCAGTCCAGAATGTTTAGCACACTTCAGAGATCCTAAGTTGCATTTTATCTGATAGATGGTAAAAATGTCAAAGTAAGGGGGTTTTGGCATGGTTGAGGTCTCATTTTCTTTAATATAAAAGTATTTATCTGAATAATTGCATCCCCTATAAAAGTGTGCAAAAAGCATACCAATGTTACTGTCAGCCAGTTATAAAGAAGCCAGTTTTATGTCCTATATCAAAGCAAATAAAACAGGTATATATAAAGCAGATCTATAAGATGCACCCACATTTTGTATACATATATCACACAAGAAAAGTTAGCACAAATGTACTTTAGAATCCAAAAATCAAATGTTACTTTTTTCACCGAGGGACATTCAGATCAGTATTTGTGTGGGATATGCAATCAACGTTCACTATTTCATTTCACTGTTTCCATTCACATTGTGGCTCCATGCTTCATTTTACCAGTCACAAGTGATGTTGCAACTCATCATGTCACAAATATATGAGAAACCCAATTAATCTGTTAGTACCCTTCATCCTATTCAATGAATGCTGCAACATCTGGTGCAATATAGGTACATAATCAGATTATTGGATTGTCTCATGACATAGAAGATCAAAGTGGAGGAACAGATACACTTGATGGTTTTAACACTTGCAATCTTAATAACTTTATCTTTTCATTAAAAAAAGACAAAAACCTAAAGCTGATAAACCACTTCTCACCCTAACAAAAGCCTTCAAAAACTAAAGTATAGGGTGCATGAACACAGGTGTACTGCAGAAGTCCATCTACAAAGAAAATCACACATATCCTTATTTCTGGTAAATGATAACACAAGGAAGACAGTAAAAACTTTTGTTTCATCACACTTCTTTTCTGTTACATAGACAAAAGAAATTGGGAGGGGCACTGCACTTTCTGGGAAAGGTTTGTGAACAAGAGCCATCATTTTTATCTGCTT